>NC_090438.1:56557651-56857651 GCF_031143425.1 Pleurodeles waltl
TGTTCATTTCCTCCACATTACCACAATGCGTAGAAAAACTCAAGAGAAAGGCAAACTTGCTGAGAAATATTCTGCATATATATTCCATCATTTCCGGATTCTATTAGTGTGGAAATTATGTTCCTTTACCTTAAAAAATCGAAAATAACTTTATGTGGGCAAATGTAAAGAGGAACACTTTGAAATCTTTGCAAAGAGAATATTTGCTACAAAAAATAACTTTGCACATGCCTGTCACTATATGCATACGTCCCGGATTTCCCCGCATAGTCCCGGTTTTTAGACAACTGTCCCGGTGTCCCGACGCTTTTCTTAATTTTAAACGAATGTCCTTTAAACAAATGTCCCGGTTTTTGGGACAAAGATCAGATCACCTAGGGACGCATAAGTTAAAAACGCCTACAAAGTATGAAATAAAGTAATTTATCTGTTACTGTCAGGCAACACAGTCCCCGATCTGCTCAGAGCAGAGAGACAGAGTGGGGAGCAGAGAGAGGTGGGTGGGTGCGTTTTGGGAGTGCAGCGTGGGAGGTCAAGTGTGTGTCAGTGTTTGAGTGTGTGTGCACGTGCATGCGCGCGCCCGCATTCACAGGGCTACACCAAAAAAACCAGGACAGGCCAGATATAAAAGTGAAAGTAAAGTCTTTAGTCCTTCTTTTATGTCTGACCTGTCCCGGTTTTTGCTCCTCGAGATCTGGTCACCCTATATACGCAGCAACACTTTTTGCCGTTTTTTAAAGTAACCTTTGATCCGATTGAGCTAGAAACATTTTTTGTTAAAATCTGGAGAATATGCAGCAGATGATAGATTATGTGGCAAACCCATAATTATGCGCAAAACGCTGCAGCCACAAAATTGCGTAATTCCAGTGGCCCTTCTTATAATAAAGGATTAAATCATAGAAAGTGGATTTAAACAACCAGGTCTGCAGACTTTCCTGAATTTAAGGAGGCAATATTAGAGGCAACAAACTCCCAAATTTGGTCCTAGGGCTCAAAAAGATATCTCGCCGTATTTAGCGCGCAGAATGTTGACACTTTAAATTTTAGGTTGTTCCGGGTTCGCAATGACCCGGAAGGAGTCTGCTTCGCCATCTTAGCGAGGGAGAGTCAGAAAACCATAATGGACCATGGGTTATTCCACTGGGGTCAAGGAATGTCCATGATTCCATCATCCGTATGGCGAGCCCTGGAGATGGAGCGAGACCCTCTACTCGCTGTATGGTTATAAGCGCGCTTTAGAAAGCAATCTGCCTGTCAGCATGCATCGGCCCATTTAGAAGCAGCGATGACAGGCTTCCGAGAACAAGTGCCAGATCCTGTAGGGTGGAAGCATGTCTCCAGTGCTCAAAAAGGAACCCTAGAAGAGAGGGATATTCATCAACCTGTACTAATGTGGAAACTGAGCAAACCCTAGCTGAGCCTGGAGGCCAACAGCACACCAAACAAACCCAGAGAGACAGGACACGTGACCAGGGAGTTGCTCTGCTAGCTGGGACCAACAGGAACGGCTTGAAAAATGTGGGGCCTTGGGCCAAACTTATTATAGGAGCCCTTGTTCAAAAGAACTTTGGCCCAGATTTAAGAGGGCCTAGCGCCTCCTTGCGCCACATAAGCGTATTTTTTTTAATGGTAATGTGGTCCAACGATGCCAAAATTGCTGCACCAGATTTACAAAGTGGCGCAATGCACTCATTGCGCCACTTTGTAACCCCTTGTGCCACATTATGCCTGCACCAGGTATAATGTATGCAAGGGGGGGCGTTCCCTCATTAGGGG
The DNA here is from genome assembly GCF_031143425.1 of Pleurodeles waltl. Classification (NCBI taxonomy): domain Eukaryota; kingdom Metazoa; phylum Chordata; class Amphibia; order Caudata; family Salamandridae; genus Pleurodeles; species Pleurodeles waltl. The sequence goes on from NC_090438.1 coordinate 56,559,431, forward strand.
GGCAGTAAAAATAGACCAAAGACATCTAAAAGATTTATTTGCACCATTTTTGGGGGGATTTTTAACACCTGCATAGGGCGGCTGTTAAAATGGGGCATACCATTATTTATAATGGGCCCCTATGTAGTCTGTAGGATTAGCGCCAACATTTTGGTGCTAATCCTGCAAAGTACATCAATAGTGTCATACATTTTACGCTATCGCCCCTACCCTGCGCCATGGTGCACCGTATATTAAATACAGTGCCCACATGGGGGCAGCAGGGGGGCACAAGGGGCCGCAAGAAAAATGCTGCTGCATGTAATGTTTCTTAAATTTGTCCCTTTGTATTTATCACCCATTTTCAGATCACTCATTTTCTCTTGGGATAATTCATAAACTGTGCCATCTTAAGAATTATTGGAGCCCTGGGCAAAAACATATTTTGAGACCTCCTATTTGAACAATTTATACTTGATAAAAGGTATAAATTACACATTTGCAAGATGCAGTTCTCCATAGCCCTGATTAATCAAGAAGGGCTACAATTTGCAAAAGTCATTGCTAAAGTGCAATTATAGTGCATCAAATAAAGGAGGGAGACTTAAAATCAGTGAACTTGGAACCAAGAACGGCATTAAATATTTTTTAGATAGATGTGGGGTGTATTGGAATAAGTCCAGGAAGGATTAACAATAATTGTACACATTCATTGAACTTCCAAATGCTCTGAACCTTTTTTGAGACATTGATAGTTGGGGTCAGCACAGATTCTGAATTTAGGAAATTGAGCTTTGCTTAGGTATCACCGATCATACACATTCTAGCTTTCATCAGAAAAACAATTCTCCAGTCACTCAAGTTTACATATGCTTTCTAGGGCTTGGAAGCAACTGTTCAGGTTGCAAAGATCTTCTAAGCTCCAGCCTCTGATCCATCCGTCTACTTACAACAACTGTGCACAATCAGATCCCAAAGAGCAAACCTGTTGCACATGTCACACAGATCTTCCAGACTCAAGGCCTGGCATCAGCTTTCTTGTTAGATATGTGACAGCATCAGCTTTCCTCAGAATACACAGGTCTCACACACTCAAGTGTCTAACAGGAGCTAAGTTCAAGAAGCTCTTGTGATGGAGGGCTTCTGCTGCCCTTTTATAAATGTATACATCTACTGAAATGTGAAGTGTGTGAGGAGTGCGATATAAAAATAAATGTAATTATGCAGCAATCACCCCTTTATGTTTCAAATGTGTTTACATCTATGGCGAAATTTACGAGAGAGTGACACAACGCAGAACAGCAACCACATTTGCTGAGCTGGGTTGCTAAAGGAGAGAGTGAAAAAACAGCATCACACCTAATAAGATATAGTGCTGTTTTTCTCTCCCTCACTGCTGTGTGCCAACACACACACCCTTGCACTACACAGCAGGGATGTGTACACACACACACACACCCTTGCACTACACAGCATGGATGTGTACACACACACACACACACCCTTGCTCTACACAGCAGGGATGTGTACACACACACACACACACCCTTGCACTACACAGCAGGTATGTGTACACACACACACACACACCCTTGCTCTACACAGCAGGGATGTGTACACACACACACGCACACACACACACCCTTGCACTACATAGCAGGGATGTGTACACACACACACACACCCTTGCTCTACACAGCAGGGATGTGTACACACACACACGCACACACACACACACACCCTTGCACTACATAGCAGGGATGTGTACACACACACACACTCCCTTGCTCTACACAGCAGGGATGTGTACACACGCACACACACACACACACACACACACCCTTGCACTACACAGCAGGGATGTGTACACACACACACACACACCCTTGCACTACACAGCATGGATGTGTACACACACACACACACACCCTTGCTCTACACAGCAGGGATGTGTACACACACACACACACACCCTTGCACTACACAGCAGGTATGTGTACACACACACACACACACCCTTGCTCTACACAGCAGGGATGTGTACACACGCACACACACACACACACACCCTTGCACTACATAGCAGGGATGTGTACACACACACACACACACACACACACACCCTTGCACTACACAGCAGGGATGTGTACACACACACACACACACCCTTGCTCTACACAGCAAGGATGTGTACACACACACACACACCCTTGCACTACACAGCAGGTATGTGAACACACACACACACACCCTTGAAAGACACAGCAGGGATGTGTACACACACACACCCTTGCACTACATAGCAGGGATGTGTACACACACACACACACACCCTTGCTCTACACAGCAGGGATGTGTACACACGCACACACACACACACACACACACCCTTGCACTACATAGCAGGGATGTGTACACACACACACACACACACACACACCCTTGCACTACACAGCAGGGATGTGTACACACACACACACACACCCTTGCTCTACACAGCAAGGATGTGTACACACACACACACACCCTTGCACTACACAGCAGGTATGTGAACACACACACACACACCCTTGAAAGACACAGCAGGGATGTGTACACACACACACCCTTGCACTACATAGCAGGGATGTGTACACACACACACACACACACACCCTTGCACTACACAGCAGGTATGTGTACACACACACACACACACCCTTGCTCTACACAGCAGGGATGTGTACACACACACACGCACACACACACACACACCCTTGCACTACATAGCAGGGATGTGTACACACACACACACACCCTTGCTCTACACAGCAGGGATGTGTACACACGCACACACACACACACCCTTGCACTACATAGCAGGGATGTGTACACACACACACACACACACACACACCCTTGCACTACACAGCAGGGATGTGTACACACACACACACACACACACACCCTTGCTCTACACAGCAGGGATGTGTACACACACACACACACCCTTGCACTACACAGCAGGTATGTGAACACACACACACACACCCTTGAAAGACACAGCATGGATGTGTACACACACACACCCTTGCACTACATAGTAGGGATGTGTACACACACACACACACACACACACACCCTTGCACTACACAGCAGGGATGTGTACACACACACACACACACACACACACCCTTGCACTACATAGCAGGGATGTGTACACACACACACACCCTTGCACTACATAGCATGGATGTGTACACACACACACACACCCTTGCTCTACACAGCAGGGATGTGTACACACACACAAACACCCTTGCACTACATAGCAGGGATATGTACACACACACACAAACACCCTTGCACTACACAGCAGGGATGTGTACACACACACACCCTTGCACTGCACAGCAGGGATGTGTACACACACACACTCTTGCACTACATAACAGGGATGTGTACACACACACACACACACACAAACACTGTTGCACTACACAGCAGGGATGTGTACACACACACACACATACCCTTTCACTATACAGCAGGGATGTGTATACACACACACACACACACACACACACTCACCCTTGCAGTACATAGCAGGGATGTGTACACACACACACACACCCTTGCACTACACAGCAGGGATATGTACACACACACACACACACCCTTGCACTACATAGCAGGGATGTGTACACACACACACCCTTGCACTACATAGCAGGGATGTGTACACACACACACACACACCCTTGCACTATACAACAGGGATGTGTACACACACACACACCCTTGCACTACACAGCAGGGATGTGTACACACACACACACACATACACACACATACCCTTGCACTACATAGCAGGGATGTGTACACACACACACACACACACACACACACCCTTGCACTACATAGCAGGGATATTTACACACACACACACACACACACACACACCCTTGCACTACACAGCAGGGATGTGTACACACACACACACAGCAGGGATGTGTGGGTTCTGTCAAGCATAGGTTATGCACCGGAAGGCAACACTCCAAGTACAAACACTATGTTTTAATACTTCCCCCCTTTGTATGCATGCTGTATGTCGGGGTCCCATGGGGAACAGGGTCAAGACTGATTTGCATATGGCTGAGTCCAAACTGGAAAGGCATGGTGAGCAAAAAAACGGATGGCTTTAACCCAGATCTGTGACTGGGGGTGAATGTTTGATTTGTTCTGCATTCTGTCCATCAACTGTTCTTTTTGCGTATGTCGGGTCCTGGCCGGCGATGCTTGCACTAAAGATGTAGAACAGAGAAACACCAATTCCTTTGGCTCAATGTATTCTAAACTTTGTTGTTAATCATTCTTTACGGCGGATAGAGGGTTGCAATTCAACCTACCTCATGAATATTAATGAAATAGGTCGCAAATTGTGACCCACTGTGATTATCTGCCATCACAGGGATGGTGGCCTGCTGTTGTCAGCAGACATCCATGTCTGGGATTACTTTTAAATAAAGCAATATTTGTTTTTTAAATGCATCCCGTTCTCTAAGGAAAACTGAATGCATTTTAAAACAATGAACATTTTCACAAACAATTTTTAGGAGCAGGCAGTGATCTCATTGACTGCTGCTTATTTCTACAAAAATACTTTTTTTCAAAATTGACAAGGGGAGGGGATCCCTTAGGGCCCCTTTCCTGTTTGCGATTAGCTCGCCACCTCCTTTGAGGGGGAGCTAAAATAGTAATGTTTTGCAAGCCAATTTCGGTCACAAAATATCAATACATACCATAAAGAATCACTATTTTGACAAATACTGATTTGCTATGGTTTCCTAAATCCATTTAGTGATTTCAGAAATATTTTCCAAATTGTCAAGTGGGCTTAGTCCATTTCAAAAAGAGTTTTAGCTTTTTCGAACCCTCAGATTTACCGAATCAGAGCTTTTTTGAACACTAGAACCCTTTGGACGTTTGGCCCTTAGGTGTTTGTGGGTAAATGACCAGACAATGGAACCTACCAGGGGCATGTTACAGTTTTTGTGCATTTTATATTTTTGTGCATTATTTACCACACGCAGAACTTGAATTTACTCTAGAGTTTACATATGTACACTGACACGTTGCTATTGCATTTTAAAAGGTTTGCTATGACTTATAAAAGTGTGTTTTCCTTGCTTATGTTAACTAGACCTCAATTTAGGCCAATACGCCATCTTGCTCAAAATGGATGTCTCCTCCTGCAAGTTCACTGTTCATCATTTCTGCAGCACTCAGTGAAATAGAGTCAGATTGGTTGATGTTCTTACTGTTCTTGAATACAACTTTCCACATTAATGTTGCTTTTCCCAAGGCCCTTCCACTAGCTCACAATGGCTATTCCTTCACAATAGCAATTTGTTGTTCATGCTTTTCCTCCCATGTCCGGATGACAGTAGCATAGAGTGGGCAGAATCGAAATTTATGTAGTGGGACTAGAGCTCAGATGCTAGGGCAATATGACATTTTATAAAACTGTGTTCTGAGTGCATAATTTTTTTGCTCACATCATGATGATTTTGCACAACTGATGATTTCTTATGTTAAAAACTTTATATAATCCCCTGTTTTGGGGGTGAGTCAGAACGTTTGTGAATAGGAAAGCATCGCTACTAGTTGTGCTGACCATTTCTTATTTAATTTTGCTGCTCACTTGGGACTTCGAATTATTCTGATTTTTTCATAATACAGAGGAAACTGCAGTTCAGTAAAATATGCACATGAAAGGTAACAAAATATTCCCACAGTAGAAAATATCCCCAGAGCAATGAAAATGTTTAAAAAGTATATTTAAAGGATTTATTGGACGATGTTAGTTTATAAAACCAGATGGTTCAAGGCATACTAGTTTGAAAAATCACAGAGCTAAATCTTCTCTTTTCAGCCTAGAAATAAACTTTAACCTATTTTACAATTATGTCACTTTTGTTGGGAGCTCCTCTAACCTTGAGGTGAAGATAGAGTAATCTACCGAAAATACACCCCATTGAACTACAGACTAATCATACTTATAACCCTAAAACTGTCACTAGGCCATCTACTCAGGAAGCTTGTTTTGTCTGGGAAATGTTTCCTCTGTTTTCTTTCATTTATTTGATATTTGGTTCTTCAAATTAAACAGCCTGAAAATAAATTAAAAGGCACATATTAGCACATCTATATATTCTGTTATATTTAACTTGTACATCTAATGATATGTAACTGAAACCTTTAAAAAATATACACATTTTGCAGCCATAGACATTACTCATATTATGTCATAGACAAAAGCACTCATGTTCCTTAAACCAACAAATCTAAAAAAGGATCCTTTTAATGACTAAACATGGTTGGCTAGCAGACACCATGCTTGGGAAACAGGAACAAACCATGTTCTCTGTTTTTGGGTGTTGCAATCTGCAGAATAGCAGAACCTGTCCCCTTCAATATTAAGCAATGGCAGTGAATACAGCTGGAAAATTTGTATAATACAAATATACATTTTAAAAAACATATCTGATTGATTTTCCAACCATAGAACATATACATATTTTTCAGATCCTACAACTTTCAGCAAAAGGTTAGCATCAGAATTCCTTGAAAACAAAAGTGGCGAAATAACAGTACCTAAAAAAGAGAAAAAAAAATTAATTAAAACAAGCACTGTTAAAGCCTACAGGTCTCACCTTTGGGGCCTATTGGCTTTGCTAATGATTTTTAGAAATGCTGTACAGCATAACTGATGGAGGGGAAAGAAGTACACAAGGGAGACAGCTGGAAAACCCATGCATTCCGATGGAGTGCCGGCCAAAAATTAAAATCAGTGCTTGAAAAGCAAGCAGAGGTAGCACAGAAGCCAGCCAATTAAGTGTGATAGTAAAGAGACAATGCTTCATGGGAAGGGTAAACACAAGATTGACAAGCTGGGACACAAATAGGAAGCAGGCAAATGAGAGTGACGGTAAAGCAAACCAATGAAATTCAATGGGTGGGCTCCGAGCACCTGTATGTTCTTGGTAATATGGGTAAAGATCAAATAAGTGCTTGAATGTCAGGAACAAACTCATGCTGTGGAGTGCAATCAATGGCTTTTTGGAGGCTTGGATCGCCTGGATGACATCATCGCTTGGTAGAGGTGGCAGCTGTAGACAAGTTAAACTCGTCAAATTTACAGCAGTTTTGACGCGTGACACAAAAAGTATGCTCCAGTTGGAAGAAATGTTGTATCTCATATCTGCAATGCAACTCTGGAAAAAAGCCAATCAAAATTATTTACCAAGAAAAATGAAGTTTAAAACATACATGTTCATCTTGGGCAATGGGCTATCTGAAAGTATGAACTGAAAGAGGGGCTGGGCGAGGGATTAACTGAAGAATATAGTCCATATGTTGAGAGAAAAATATATTTTCAGACCTCTTTGGAGCTTCAGGAATTCTGTTTTCTTTACTGGAGAGCAAATGTTCCAGATTAGTTATGTGCTTTGAAAAATTAGACTCCATGCTATTTTTGCCTAACAGTTGATGAATCATTTCTTAGAGACCAGTCTCAAGTGCCTTGTTCTCTGGTTAGGCGGGGAGACTTCCTTAAGTAGCCTGTGGTGCGCCAATGGAGAGACCTGTGGAAAATGTGCATATTCAACGTCTCTCTTTGATCAGGAGCCAGTAGAGCAATCTGCGATGACGTGTGAAGTGTCCACTCCTCCATATTCCACAAGTGAACTCAGCAGAGTGATTTGCACCCTTTGTAACTTGCAAAAGTTTTCTTGCTGAGCCCCAAAAAATCAATGAGGATTTTGATCCAGAGCTTTAGAGTAGACAACATGAAATAGAGGACCATGGTTTTATTTTGGGGGTATAAAAGGAAGGAAAGAATTCCCCAAAGCAAATACAGGTGGTGAAATGTGCTAATTGTGTCTGCATTCAGGCGAAGGTAATGGTAGGCCATTCTAAAAAAATAATACCCTCATGGTGCCCTTTTTGACCTGGCATTGTGGTGGGTTCCATATTTTTTGCATGGCAAAAAAGGATGCTGTAGTCCACACTCCTGTCTGTTAAGGAAGAACCAATTTTGTTGCATCAAGTTTTGGGCTTGATTGACACAGTGGGCATCCTGGTGACATTCTATAGATGTCTCATCTGGCTTAAGCAGGTTACGTGACTTGTCTACATATTTGTTAATATTCAATGCCATGAGTATCGAGTATTTGTGCCAGAAGGGTCAAGTAGCCGCTAAAAGACAAAGGGCCTGATTTAGAGTTTGGCGGACAGGTTACTCCGTCACAAACTTGATGGATATCCCGCCCGTCGTATTACGACTCTCATAGGATATAATGGGATCGTGATACGGCTGACTCGATATCCATCACGTTTGTGGTGGAGCAACCCCATCCTCCAGACTCTAAATCAGGCCCAAAGTTAGAGTGCAGAGCCTTCGTGGGGCTCCATGAGTAATGCCAAAGATGGTTGACAACAAGGCACACGGGTGTGAATGTGACTAGCCAGAAAGAATGTCAGCATTCTCAGAGCAAGGACCCACCCTAAACACTGCCACTGATGCCTATGTCCAGCATCAGAGTGTTTTGGGAGGCATTTTGTTTGTGATTGTTATGGTGATGTTGGTATCAAACTTCACCAAAAGATGTGCACCTCTGCCTAAACCCAGGCCCTCATCATGCACAGGAATGAATGGACTGCTTACAGGTGATCTTCATTGCCCTTAGGGTAGTCCTCCTTGTCATAGCAGCTTCCTGCCCCCCACACTTCCAGGAGCTCAATTATATGTGGTTTTGTTACGTACGGGAAGTGTTTAGGGGGAGGTACCTGTTTACCTTATTGGTGGAGGCTGTTTTAATAGAAATAGAGGAAATCTTTGGTAGCGTTTCCCTGTCGAGAGACGAAGCAAGGTTATGGCTATGACGAGGAAGACATACGTACAGGTAATCCATCAAATATTGCAATGCAATTTTTAACTGTTCTTCAGTATGGGAGGCAAAAGTTATTCTTCGATGGTCCGTATGTTATTGTTTCGAACGTTCTTTCAAAGCTGAGATCAAAATCATTTCTAAGAACACCACTAGAACAGAGGGTCAGATTTACAAGGCCCTACCGCCACCTTGCACAACATTAGTGCCATATTTATTACACTAATGTGGCGCAACGAGGCAAAAATCGCCACGCCATATTTACAAAGCGACACAATGCATAAATTGCTCCCCTTGCGCCACATTGTGCCTGTGCCATGCATAATGTATACAAAGGGGGCTTTTTGGTGCTAGGAGGCCCACAAAAATGGTGCAGTGAAATCTACAAGATTAAAAAATGTTGACGATATTAGCCTAACGTGCACCATGGTGCACTGCATTGTAAATACGGCGCATCCATGGTGTCATTAGGTGGCGGTGGGGGGCGCAAGAAATTTGGTGCATCTGTACTGATGCACCAGTTTCTTGTAAATCCGGGCCATAGTTTCTTGGACAGTTGTGGGTGGGTGAGATGATGAATATATTATTGTGGACGGGTTACAGAATGTACAAAGGCACCTTCTAGAACATTCACCCCGAAAAACAAAAAAAAACCTTCTTAGCAAGTTCATTAAATGCAGCATCCAAACTTATCTTGTATGGGTGAATCAATGTAGGTCCTTTACAATTGAACCTACCTGTCCCTTCATAAACATGTTCAGGATATGTGATGCAACATTCCAGATTCCCAGAAATCTGCCACTTCTGAAGGCGACCGCGCTCTTGATTGCGACTGTTCTTCTGCAGAATTGTGATGACTGCAGGATGTAATCTCATCCTCATCGGATTTCACTTGAAGTTGGAGTATTAACAAATCCTCAAACAGAAGATCTTCAAAGATTGCAATATTCATATTCTCAGTGTGCAGATTAACCCAGCTGTAAGAGGCTGACCCCACTCTGATGCACCACAGTTCAAAATGTAATTCTCAAGCTCTCCAAGATGAATACAACTCCAGTTTTGCAATTACAATCTCCTTAGTAATACCAAGAACATCCTGGCCTCTGACCTAGACTGAGCCAACATCTTTGATATGGAGGTGCAGGGGTGCACTGCTTCTTATAAACTCTGCTGCCAGATCTGTCACTACTAATCATGTCTTAGACTGAGATGCTATAATTGCTTTCTGTTTTTTTCAAATATAAAATTGTGGACATGGTTTTGAAGTGCCCTCTGAGGGCCATGGTGGTGCGATACAGAAATATCTCTATTCCTGCTTAAATGCTTTCTATATTTTCCTGTCCATGAAGAGTACTTCGAGAGCTTCAGAGGGACAGGCTTGATGTATTGTATTGTAGTGTATTGCAAAATGTATATGGCACTTACGTGGAGCATGTAAGCACTTGCCTATATGGTTAGCATGCTACAACATGCAGGTTGTGTGGGTGGAAGGAAGTCTATATTTTGATCCTATGTGGGAAGTGTCTCCACATCATGCGTGATGACCACCGAGGTGAGGTTATCGTGCCACAGCTCTTGGCAGTGATGAAGTGTAAAAGAAAGACATGCAGTTTTATGACTTACAGTGTGCTGATGCCTTTGAATAGCTCTGCAGGTCCCTTTATGGTATTTCTAATGATATAATCTTCTTAGCTGGACAATCTCAACATATTGCAAGAAACATGTATTTAGAATTCCTACCTAACACCTAGCACCTAGCTTATAGCAAGAGCACAGCAGTAATAGCCCAATCTGTCTGTACTCAGTCTACGAGAGGAGCACCCTCCCCTATTATCTTAGAATACAAATTTGCCCTTCGTCTCCATAGCTGGCTTGCAGATGCAAGGCTGAAGTCTTGCTGAAAATGGCTTGCAGCATAGATGGAAATCCTGGTCAGAAGGGCCCCTTTCACCCCCTTTCGGCCTACATGGTGTTGTAGAGAAAGCATGTTTTTGTTCTGAGAAATAAGCCTGACGTGGGCAAGTGCCCAAGTGTTAGACTGCATACGCTCTTGTGGCGGCAATGGCAAACATTATCTCGTGTTGGTCTTGTACTGTTCCTTGTCAACCTTAGGCCAGGAACATGATGAGAAATGTTGTGTATAGTAATAATAACAAAGAAATTGCAGAAAAGCAGCTGATTAGAACAAATAAAACATCCCCACCGAAAAGTGAGCTATTCTAAAATGAATAAAACGACTAAATGAGAATAGAGCATAATATCTGGGTAAAAGTTCACAGGCTGCAGGCCTAAGCTAAGCTGAAATATATGTGCCTGAGCAAGGTACTAAAATGTACCCATGACAAAGCCATGCACAAACTGCATACCTGATGACTTGCACATTCTGCACAATTGAATATTACTAGATGTGCGATTTATGCACACAATTACCGGAATTGTGGTATGATGCCCGAAATTCGTCTGATGGATCCTACCATGTGGTCATGGTCGGCTGTGACAGTTTTCTGGATACAGACTGCCTTTTGGGCTAGGAATTCTACCTTCTCCCCACCTGAAAGTAGTGCAAAACGTGGTTGCCCAGGTGTATGATGCTTTAATCCGGCATTACTTCTTCTTGTTTACCTGCACAGCCTTGACTGGATAGCAGAACAGTAAATCTTCTGTAAAGTTCTCCTGATGGAGTTAGCTCTGCTTCAGCAACTATTCCTACATACTGAGGGACCCCTAAATCTGACTTCTAGTTACTTATCTTCCAAACTACGGCTAGCGTCACAGTGTTATCAACCGCCCCGGAGATGAGGAATGGTCCACCACTCCACCTCGCGCTACAGTGGTTGTTTCTCTGGTGGCACCTTCACTGAGGAGCAGATACCTGATCACCGTGAGAGAGAAGGGGGAGGTAAGGGGCTTTGCATAACACTTTTGCACAGACAATCATATTCTTAATAGCACAGACCTTTTACCCATCACACCAATGGATGACCCGATCGTCCATTTCCCACCAGAAAGCAAGCCTACTACTGACTACCGCTGGTGTAGGAGCTCAAGATACGGTGAAGAGTAGACCTTCAAACATTTCTCTATTATACTTTCCATTTGTCTAGCGAGTTACTAGCACTGTGTTTTGCTGGAGTGCTTTGTGGGTCTTTTCCAACTAATACTGAGCAGGGACTAGTCTGCATGGTTGGTGGAGTGTATGGTTGTTGTGTGACATATGTAGAAAGTGTTGTGTTTTGTGGTGATGACTTGAGGTGTGCCCTGGACTTACTACTGCTAGATTGGCTCTGTGTATCAGTGTGCTTAAATTGAACAGGAGTGAACATTCGTGTGCCCTCCGGTGCAAATCTTTCATGATGTTGTGATGTGTTTCTTCTCAGGTCTTCATTACAGCCGCAGGGCAAATTTGATTTTCGGTGTAAACTCATGTTTATGCTATAAGTGTGATTCTAGTTAGATCTGGTCCTAATTTCAATTACCTTGGAGTAATTGGAATAATTTAGATAATTCTGTGTTACTCTTTGCTTGCTTGCTTGCTTGCGTAATAGTAAGTCATTTGAAGGGGCGATTCTCCCACAAGAGCACATTTAGCGAGTGGTCGCTCATGCTCACTATTCATGTTCTACTGCATTTAGCACTATTTCTTAGCACAAAATGCATCTTTACGTCCATGTGAAGGTACATTTAGTGTTAAGCAAATAGCACTAAATGCTGAGAGTAAGTTGGGGGAAAACCCTCCCTCAAGAGCAAATTTAGAGATATCTTAGGGCAAAAAGGATTCTTGCACCCACTTTGGTCACGAGGGAGCTTTTTGCATGAAGGAAATAGTGTTAAATCCTCGAGTAAGTTGGTGGAAACATCCTACCCCAAGAGCACATTTAGCGAGCGTGAGTGGCTCCTCGTGGCCCCATTCACGTTCTGTTGCATTTAGCGCTATTTGTTGCACAAGATGCATTCTCACCCCCATTTTAGATGTGAAGTAGCATTTTTGCACTAAGAAATAGCGCTAAATGCAGAATTACTCTTCTTGCATAATTAAGCTAATCTCACAGAATTCTCTGAAATTCCACATGATTACACTGCACTGAATTCTGCAAGTTACATTCATCCCTTATTCCAAATAGAGCAGTGTATGTCCATATTATAATTGCACGTGCCATTAGCCAAAGTACAAATTACCTGCCACAGGCTATTTTTATCTCCAGTTTAGAGCAGGCGAGGTTCTTCTTGGCAGATATCCTAAAACTCTACTTTTTATACTTGTAACAGAATCTAAAATGACAAACTTCCATTAGCACACCAGCAGCACATTCCAGGGTTCACAATCTGGCATTTTGAGCTTTTTGCTCACGTGATTCTCTCCAGGTTTGATCTGCCAGAGACTACTGGGTGTAGAGTGCAGGACACATGGGGGCATATTTATACTCTTTTTGCGCCGAATGTGCGTAAAAATTTTTGACGCACGATCGGCGCAAACACTGCCCCATATTTATACTTTGACGTCCGACCCCGCGGGCGTCAAAGTTCCACCATGTGCGTAATTTTTTAGAAGGGGGAACCAGCCTTGCGTTAATTATATGCAAGGTAGGCGTTCCCTTCCCAAAAATGACTTTAAGGCCTGTGCGCCTTATTTATACTGTGACGTCATTTTGACGCACAGGAGGGGGCAGGCCTTAAAAAACGGCGCCCAGCCTGATGGGCGCCGTTTTTTAATGCCTGGTCAGGGCAGGCGTTAAGGGACCTGTGGGCTCAGAAGGAGCCCAGAGGTCCCCTCCCATGCCCCCAGGTACACCCCCTGCCACCCTTGCCCACCCCAGGAGGACACCCAAGGATGGAGGGACCCATCCCAGGGAAGTTAAGGTAAGTTCAGGTAAGTATTTTTTTCGTATTTTTTTTGTGGCATAGGGGGGCCTGATTTGTGCCCCCCTACATGCCACTATGCCCAATGACCATGCCCAGGGGACATAAGTCCCCTGGGCATGGCCATTGGGCAAGGGGGCATGACTCCTGTCTTTGCTAAGACAGGAGTCATTTCAATGGGGGTTGGGTGTAAAAAAAAATGGCGAAATCGGGTTGAGGCCAAAATTTTGCCTCAGACCTGATTTGTGTTCATGGCCTCCTTGACTTCCATCGTCCAAATTTTGAACTAAATAGCAATTGTGAAATATGCATTCTGAGCCAGTGATTGCGTGGGCTGTAAGTAGGCCTGGGCGGAACTTGCGTAGTTACATAAAAACTCCGCAATATTCCTTGGAGTTCCATGAGCAGGTGAAATGTGGGCACGTTGCACAGCTCATTCTGAGTTTTAGTGCTGGGAGCTTATTCTGTGCTGTAAAACCAACGCAAACTGCACCACGTGGCGTGCCAGAGAGCGCTGCTTCTTTCTGCCGCTTGAGTAGACGTTCTACTCGAGCGGCGGCTTTCTCAACGTGACCAGTTGCTACCTGCTGCGACTGCCAATGTGGAGAAATCTCACGGGGAGACGTTCTAGCACCTGAAACTCGCACTAGGGGACGCAAATTCTCACTCGCCAACTTAAAATTGGTGATCCGTGTGCAAGGTAAAACTCTGTTTCAGAGTTTTGCTGGAACTCCGCACTTTGAGAGTGAGCAAAACTCTGAACTTCGTCAGCGGAGCGGAATTTTTTGCCCGCCCATAGCAGTAAGGAATGAGTATTGTGGTACAAGGAGTAAATGATGAGGTATGATTTGCAGCAGAGGTATATGAAGTCTAGTATTTGTCACCAAACAAGTACACTGTGCTCAATGCAACAGCCATTGTCTATGAAGGAGACGCCTTCATTGTGATCACCTGAAGCGGCTGTTGCAAATGCGTTAAAGGAGCAGGTTCACCTAAGTCACGTCATGGCATGGCATGCATGGTGCTTGTACCACACTTCCAGCATGCCACAACTCTAGGAGGCTAGAAAAAGGGGCATGAAAGGGAAAAGACTGAGCCAATGATAAATCCTAATGCCCCCCCAAGAGAGCATTCTCTACATTGCTATAATTTAGAGCCCTTCATAATACAGTAATTACTGTGGCATTAGTGTAGTGTAGGCAGACACCAGCAATAAACTATACACGCTAAAGTGGCCTCATTTCCATAGTAAGAATCCATAACTTAATGCTTGCACAAAATGTGCCATACAAAGCAAACACATGCATGCACCTGCCTCTTCTAGTCATTAATGTACCACAGCGTGCAGCTGACTAACAAAGGCATGGGAATGGGAGTATGCAATCATTCTGGAGACATGCAACTGGCTGCATCTCCTGCAACAGCCAACATGCAAGGCTGCAGCAGCGTACCTGGCTAGGAAGCAGTGTACCTGGCTAGCAAACAGTGTACTTAGCTAGAAGGTAGTGCACCTGGCCAGCAAGCAGTGTACATGGCCTTCAAGCAGTGTACCTCGCTAGAAACCAGTGCACCTGGCCAGCAAGCAGTGTACTTGGACAGAGAGCAGTGTACCTAGCTAGAAACCAGTGCACCTGGCCAGCAAGCAGTTTACTTGGCCATCAAGCAGTGTACCTAGCTAGAAACCAGTGCACCTGGCCAGCAAGCAGTGTACTTGGACAGAGAGCAGTGTACCTCGCTAGAAACCAGTGCATCTGGTCAGCAAGCAGTGTACTTGGACAGAGAGCAGTATACCTAGCTAGAAACCAGTGCACCTGGTCAGCCAGCAGTGTGCTTGGACAGAGAGCAGTGTACCTAGCTAGAAACCAGTGCACCTGACCAGTGCACCTAGCTAGAAACTAGTGCACCTGGCCAACAAGCAGTGTACCTAGCTAGAAACCAGTGCACCTGGTCAGCCAGCAGTGTGCTTGGACAGAGAGCAGTGTACCTAGCTAGAAACCAGTGCACCTGGCCAACAAGCAGTGTACCTAGCTAGAAACCAGTGCACCTGGCCAACAAGCAGTGTACCTAGCTAGAAATCAGTGCACCTGGTCAGCCAGCAGTGTACTTGGACAGAGACCAGTGTACCTGGCCAACAAGCAGTGTACCCAACAGCAAGCAGTGTATTCCAACAACAAACTGTGTATCTGCCAGCAAGCAGTGTAGTCCACCAGCAAGCAGTACACCCTTCAGTTGTAGCTGTGCTTTGATGGTCAGAACCACAATAAACATGTAGAGCTCCCACAGGATGACCAGAGGGCAGTGAAATCCAGGACGTCACAACACATACAGCAGTTTGAAGACTGAAAGATCACAAGCAAGACCTAACGTCAGTGGTATGTGGTCCCACCAATATAATGAGATCTGTCCCCTCATATGCATATGGTAGATCTATAAATGCCATCCAAGTCCAGCATTGGTAGTTCCTTGGTACACAGTCCCTGCCAGGTAGGCCGGTCCGATGTTGTGCAGGGCCTTGTATGCGTGGGCAAGTAGTTGTGCTTTACAAAAACTGATTGATTGATTGATTGCCAGCGCACATCCATCTGACATACATTATTCATCTATGATACTGCAGGCCTGCCATTAGAGCAGTAGATGGCATTCAGGATGTATGCTTACCCTATACAGGCCATTCTTATTGACCCTACCAGTAAAGTTCAGCGGTGAACTCTTTAGACATCTCAGATGTAGACATCATCAGCAGAGGGGCTGATTCACAAAAAAACAAATAACAAATCTGCACACAGATATAGATAAACACAGGACCATATTTTGCATGGATTTTGGGCTCACTGCACAGTTTCGCTGTCGGCCCTAACCATGCACCTATGAATTGTCCATACAGCATGGAACCCTATGGAGTACAGTGAGGTGTGTGCAAGGTTGCAATGCTATCACCCCTCAGACTTTGAGAACTTTACAAAACCATGCAAAATTCTGTAAAGACTTAGATGTGTTACACAGTAAACCCCTGCAACCTTGTCTCAATGACTTTGAGGTACACAGTGAAAACATTAAGAGGAAGATTTAGCTTTTTTTCACAGAACACACCACAGCAAGGCAACCTGTTGAGATGCATTGTGTGAGGAGGAGGGGGCAGAAGTTCTCCATATTTACAAAGATGTGAAGCATTTCTGCTCTCCTTGAACTGGCATACTTTGTGCTGTCTAACACACAGCCAGGCTCTCTTGGGTGTCTGTTACAGCGTAGGGAGGAAAAACTTCCTGCACACAAAACAATCCTTATAGGCATTTTCCTATTTCAATACGTGTTGCAGAGTGCAGCACACATGGAAAGAGGAAATATCAAGTAGAAATAAAGATATTTCTCCTTGTTACGCCTCTGCAAGGCAGGGGCACCATTTTGGCACAACCCCAGGGTTACAAGTCTTTGTAAATCTGGGTTTTCATCAAAATACATGGATGGACGAAGGAAAACTCAATTGCTTCAGCCATGTAACGCCTATCCGATTGCAAAGTAAAGCAATGCAATGCACTGGGAAGTATTACTTAGTATTTCGTAAACCACTCAAAGCCATGTAAAGTGACTTAGTAAATCCCAGTCAAGGATTTGCGTTGCCTTGCAACAACTTGCATCAAGTCAGAACAGTGCAAGTCTTTAGTACATCTGCCCCTAAGTTTTCATATTTTATGAATCCTAAAAATCCAAATTGTCATGTTTGTATACATAGGATAACTTTTAACATGATTTTAAAAGATTTTAATAGCTTTAATTATTCACCTTAAATTTTCTTGGGTTTGTTTGAAACTCTAGTAAAGCTATCAGTAACATGTAATTGACAAATGATTAACACCTTTGCAAAAAAATATCTTCTCCAAAGTAGATTTTGTGTAAAGTAAAAAGTAAAGAGTTTTCTCTTCCAAAACGTGTTTGGGCGAAAATTGCTGTGCTGAACCTTCTCTTGGGAAATTTCACCAATATGACAATTTTTACCAAGAGACAAAGGGCCAGATTTACAAGACCCTTGCACCCTGTTAGTGTGTCGACATTTTTGACGCAAATGTGATACTAACGGGCCACTACCATAACGCCATTTTTACAAGGTGGCGTAAACCTAGTTTGCACCACCTTGTAAACCCTTTGCGCCACATCATGCATAATATATGCATGATGTATGCAAAAGGGGCATTCCCTTTTTAGAGGGTCACTAAAAATGGCGCTACAAGATTCCATTGCGCCAATTCTAGTGTCACTTTTAACGCCTGCTTAAAGCAGGCGTTAAAATGAGGCTCCCATTGATTTCAACGGGCCTCCTAACACTATAATGGATTAGCGTCATTTTTTGCGTTAATGCAGTATAGCCTTACCATAGCGTCAAAAAATGATGCTATTGCCCCTAACATGCTCCATGTTGCGCTGTATTGTAAATACGGCGCTACCATGGTGGCGTTAGGGGACACAAGGGGGCTGCAAGAAAAGTGGTGCATCACTAGTGATATACCACTTTCTTGTAAATATGGCTCGAACTCTGTAAACTTATGTGGGTGTAAAGGCTGACACTTTTACAAAACTCTGTAGGTGAAATTTTATATGAGCGCATTCCTATGTTTTTCTTTTCATTGAAAACATGTTTCCTTCCTTCACACCACCTAAAAAGGGCTGCTCGAGCACCTTCCAACTTTTATTGCACCACTTTTCCTTAGATATAGGGTATTCCTGTGCAAATTGTGTGTTTCACACTTTAAATTCGCAAACTCTACATTCCATGAAATTCACAAAATTATGTTAACTTTGCAGCTACAAAGTTCTGAACCATTTTGTTCCATTGGAGACTGGTGCAAGCAGAAAATGTCTTTTGTCAGCCGTTTTTATGTGAGCCAATCCCCTTTGTATCTTACTTGATGTTGGAACATGGGGCATGCCCGCGTGTAAATTTCGTGACATCTTCGGAAATGTGATTTTGCAGTTTCATACAATGCATGTTGAAGGAGGCATGGCTACAGTTTACATGCCCAAGACTTTGCAACTTTCTGAGGTTCATTAACTTTGAGATACCAACAGATACTTTTCCTTCACAGGACCATATCTGGCACTTTTGTCTGATGAATGTAGAAATCCACCCGCTTGACGAATATTCCACATTGGTAGGTACCATCTGCAGTGCCAGCTTGAGTCTGTGAATCAGTGTTTTTTTGCACCTATGTTTGACTTACCTCTGGAAAATGGTGTTTGACTCACAAATCTATGCTCTTCGCAAAGACTGGGAACCAATGCTTTACACCAGTCTGGTCAGAGACCTTACCCCATCACTACTCCAGTTCCTTAATCCATGTTGTGGGAGATCTCTGGTCTCCCCTTCCTTTCTAGTCCATGCTCTGTTGGCCAAAGTGCAATGTGGGAGAAAGTGCTAAATGGATGCCCCTCTAAATTAATGTACATTTTCCCAGCCGGAGAACATTCAGCCTAGCCCGCTCGGTTTCCGACAGCTTGTCGGTTTGCTGTTTTAGCGCTTGGTTAAGGCCTCAACGCATATCATGTTCTCGCCAGCAGCTGCCTGGAACCACCAACAAAAGGCCTTGCTAAGAACCCAGTTGGGTTCCAGAGCCAGCATCAACATTGACACAAGTGCAAAGAAAAGAGGTCTATTTTTCTTTCATCAAGAATAGAATCCGTAATGTTTACCCTTACAGTGAAAACGCAGGAAATTATGTCTTCTGAAATATCTTGGCACCGAACCCCAGAGGCTGAACTCATGCTGGCGGGGTTGCCATGGCCTCGCTGGAGAAACAAAAGCATGTCATTGTTGAGGGAAGGGGACATTTAAAGGATTATGGATGTCTCCCACGTGAAGCATATTTTACTCGCTGGAAATGTAGGCAAAAAAAATCCCTGTTGAAGATTTGTTCAAAGAAGCAGAGTTTGAGAATTTAGTTGCAACAGTTCACAGCTGACTTTGATTTCAGGAGCTCCTCTGGTATGACCTGGTCTTGGGTGGGGCTTCCCAAGTCCCAGCTAGGGAGAGCAGTTACCTTTCCAGGCTACTTCCTGCCTTTGCTTACCCTCCCAACCGCTTTTGTCTGGGCATGATGCTTGTTAAAAACAAGCCTAAGAGTTGATCTAATTCCATAGTGTCCATTGTGTTGGCAAATGTCAACAAAGCCCTGGATTACTAGATGCCTTTGTCAACCTAGACCAGAGTAGGTATGCTCTGCAGACCACGGAAATCTGTGAGGGTGTAAAACATTTAACTACTTTTTGTGAATTGCAAAAGTGCTTACAGTAGAAAGCTGTACGTGCAAGTAAGCTACAGAAAGGAGTGCAAATAACCAGTGTTCTCCATAATTTTCCAGACCAATTTTATTCCTCTTGATCCACTCTTCAGGAATGTTGTGTTCAGAGGACAGGCAGTGGAATTTGATTTGTTGTAATAAACTTGATTCATTCTCAGGCTTAGGAAGTACAATTGTTTCACTTTAAACTGCTCATTCTTTACTGTTGTTTAATGTCGTTTTGTGGAAGTTGTCTTTTAAAATAAAGGGCAGACCAAGTGGAACTGACTTGAGACTAGTCATGTTTTTGTCCTCCGTCGAAGGATGCATAGGTTGTGCACTAATTAGTCACAGGAATCCTCCTGGGTGATGTCATGGAGTCCCAGGGTTCTGATTGGTCGAGATATCTGATTGGTTGACACAGCAGCTGTCCAGATTTGAATGACAGAAACACTAGCAACATGCCCATGCCTTGACTTCACAAGGTCCTGGCTGATGGCAGCTGCATTACTCATTGAAACAATCTTAAAGGCAGGAGGAGCTATGTTTGAGATGTCAGCGATGGACAGGGCCACTGGAATTACGTGATTGTGCAGCCGCAGCACTTTTTTTTGCATAAGTGTACATTTGCTGCATTTGTCATGTAATCCATCATCTGCTGCTTAATCTGCAGATTTTAACAAAAAAAGTGTTTCTCGCTCAAGCGGTTCAAAAGTAGCTAAAAACGCAGCAACACATGTTGCCGCACAGTAGAAGGTCCTTTGCAAAGCTTCACTGATGAACTTTATGTTGCATGGTGCTATATTTTTGTGTTAAACTGGTTCTAGTGAGGTGAAACGTAATAACCAGGCAGTGTTAACAAGTGTAAAAATTAAATAATGAAGACATACTACCACAAAATATGTGCCTTAAACCAAATAAATTGCCTTTCCTTGCCACATAATTTACTCAACCCTGCCACATAATTTGGGCCTAACCTGCTGCATAATTCCAGCGGTCCTGGCTATGGAACAGAAATCCCTACATTATAAATCCCAGCTACTTCATTGATTAAAGTGTGTGATCTCTGACAAGCCACCTTACCTCTTGTGCTTTTGCTTCTAAGGCTTTTGCAGGATGTCCTTATTCCCCAATTATGAGTGATACTTTATAAATGAATCTTTGACATACATTTTCTCTGCCTTCACCAATGATAATGAGCAGCCTTTGAAAAGGGAAGCTGCCCTTTGGGTTTCAAACCCACTCCTTCGACGCGCAGAGGAGCCAGAAAGAACAGAAAATGAAAACTGAACCGATGCTCTCCACATTCAGTGAAATAAATTGCTGAGCTTATTAACAGCAGGAAAAGGGTCTTTTAGCTGCCTGAGCTGGGCAGCTGCTGACAACCACAGAACATTCTCGTGTAATGTTCCATCCCAGCCTACATCCCACATTTCACAGTCCAAAGCACATCCCTACACAAATACCTCTACACCTCCTGGTTTAATTACTGCTTGCACTCTTATCTCTCTTGGCAGGATGGAGGTGTGTGGGCCAGGCAGGACCTGTCCATGTGTGACAGTGGCACGTGAGGGAATTATTGGTAGAAATGTCATGGTGCTGTCCGGGTACCAATCCTGCATTTACTAGCATTGCATGAAAAATATACTGCTTTTCTGAGGAGGCGGGAGGGATGAGCTTATTAGGGTAAATTGCAACCCATGCATTTTATGATGCAAGGTCTGTATTTTGGAAACTGACAAACGAGTGTCTCAAACAAAATGATTGCATTTCTGAACTCTATTTAAAGTTATCATGTGAGGGATTAACTCTATTTAAAGTTATCATGTGAGGGATTAACTCTATTTAAAGTTATCATTTGAGGGACTGTACGTGAAGTTTTGAAGAGGTCTAATTGCTAATCTTTGATTGATGGGTGTCATTTGATGCTATGAATGTTGTCCCATGATTGTGTAAATGCAGCTCATGGTTTGTCTGATACCACTGCTGCCTGCTGTGGCCTGTAGGATTGGTGTACCCTGTCTGGTTTCTGGCCTTGTAAGCTGTATCTGCTTGTACAGTTGCTCTGCTGATGAGAGTGTGGATGTGTCTACAAGACATCCCACCACAATCACCCCCTGCTGTTCCAGCTCGCAGCATCCATCACCTAAGAAATCACAGTCAGCTTTGAGGAGCATCACTCATACGGATCTTAAGAGCTCAGGACTATCTCAGACCCGGAAGTGTTTGCTTTTCACACATCCCAAAAATGCTTTGATGAAACCATGGACATCCAACCTAATGCCTCCAACTGCTGTGTTCTCTCTAGAAGCCTTGGCTTGTCCATGGCTGCCCAGATCATTCAGTGATGCTAGGTAACCAGCATATGAACCTACCAGGTCTACAGCAATACATCATACTCATGCCACAGAAAGCCTCAGTCATTGATGTCCTCTTTCAGTGGACTACATTAGCTTCGGCTGAAGACTTCCTATTGGCTACCCGCATTTTAAAGATGCCTTAAACTTGCCTCGCTATGGCCATCTACTGTTAGCCATTCCGTGGAGTCCCACCGACAGCTGTGTGCAAAAGTGGATGCGTGCATGAGTGAGTGAGCGAGTGAATGAGTGTGTGCACGTGTGAACGAGTGAGTAAATGAACGAGTGAGTGAGTGCACGAGTTAGTGAGTAGTGGGCGAGTGAATGAGTCATCGCATGAGTGAGCAAGCAGGCGGATGTGAAAGTGAGCTAATGAGTCTATGCTCACTTGCACGAGTGAGTGAGTGAATGAGTGAGAGTGAGCCAGTCAGTCAGTGAGTGAATCTTGGCAACTTGGTGAATACTACACCTCACAAGGAATAACTGCTGTTTAAATCCTTGATAGAACAATCTCTTCGTCACTGCTATCGCCCTTTGAGAAGCAGCAATAGTCCGGTCGCTTACATCATCGTCTTGGGAAGAACTTACAACGATGAAGGTTGTCCTTTTAAAAGAGCCAGTTCCTCAGGCTGTTCCACTTCTTTCACATGGAGTTCCCCCCCTTCTCCAATGCACGACCCTGAGTGTGTCTCACTAGTGAATCCATGCCCCGTTGGACTGTATCTGGCCTCAGCCGACCTTTCACACCAGGGCCACATTCATGCTACATTTTTGGGATAACCGCTGAGTATTAAAATGGGTCTCATTTAATTCAATGTTTGTCAGGTTTTTCGTGAATATCCTGCACACCTGGGTTGTCCCAGGCAAGTGTGAACCAGCAGTAGGGGCTTTATTTCTAAATAGATGAATTTGGTGTAGGATTTACTATGTAAGAAGCATGTTTGGAAATGCATTCTAAATAATATTCTGCCTTGGAATCATCACCCATGCTGAGGTCAGGGAGACCAACCTCTGCTTGATCAATGGTTCCACAGTTTCAGTGGGTTCTGCCACCGGTTGATATTCCCCAATCTTTAAAATTCGGCACTTGCAAAATGTGCACAGAGGCACTTTCCAAACTTTGAAAACTTGTATCTATTTACATCTGTTTGGAATGTGACACCTTGAATGTCCGACTCACACAGGTATGAATACTTTAGGAGTGCCACCCACGTTGGGCAGCTCTGGCAGCAGGTTAGACTTGTGTGATTGTGGGCTGCCTGTAGTAAGGATTACACAACCGCTTTACACTAGGCTGAGCATGACCCTGGATTAGATATCTGACACCTAAATGTACAGTCTGGGCAATAGCATTCAGGTTACATCTAAATGCCTCTAATGAAAAGCTGAAATATCAAACATGTACAATAAGCAGTTTAATTAAATTTCTAGTGGTGTTAGGGTTATGTTTGAAAAGTTAAAATTCAGTAATAAAATTCTGAAAAGATGATTTTTTTGTGAAAACTTCTAAATCAGAAATTTTACAGAATGTTGCAATTACAATGAAATGTGATCGGGAGTAAACGCTCTAAAACTTCAGCTAAGAGTGTGCAAAACCACAAAGCTTCTATGCTGCAAATGCATTAAATTACTCTTGAACACTGATCAAACTTTACTTTCTTTGCCAAGCATGCAACGTTTAAATTGCAGAAGAACATGCAGCAGAAGTGGGTTTTGCAGAAAACAATCTTAGCAAAAATATTTCAATGGAATTTCTTCACGGGCGAAGTGTTGCCAAGTTTGTAAAACTCTGCAACCATCAAAAACTTAGAAGGTTGTATTCTTTGCAGAACTCACATTTAAATCGTACCCACTTCTAGCCACACGAGCTCTGTTTGAAAACCAGAGACGACGCCAATGATTAAAATGTCATTGCACTCCCCTAGCAGGGATTCTCACCAGTGCACCAATCAAGCATCTTCAACACCACCACCTAGACAACCTGCTTCTCTGCGCTATGGCGTATCAATACTAGGAAGACACCCAGAGAGGCACGAGCAGTGGCAAAGGATTTTCCAAAACACCACAGTGGACAAAACGTATGGTCCCATTGGCATAGGGAAGGTTAGCGTACAAATGCTGTTGAGCCTAGGATGATGTGTATTGCCTTGTTTTTCCCTAGCTGGCATTGCCCTTATACCTGAGCTTGTTTAAGAGGCAAGGCCGGCTTTATAGCTGGTGGCACCCGGTGCGACAATCTTTTTTAGCGACACACCCCCCCCATGACCTCCTACTCGGATTCCCGCACTACCACCCTACAAAAGTGCCCCTCATCTCTCCATAGCCCATCTCTCACATACATTTCATTTGTTTTAAAGGCCTGGTAAAGGGTGACTTTACTAATCCACTCAGCTATCCACATAAAATACAGATCTGTTCTTTGCAGCAGGCACATTAACCTTCCACTTTATGGCGAGTCAAGGTTGCCACTGAACAAAACGCTGATATCTCACTCCTGCAGGAACATTAATCACAAGAGGTATGTTGGCCTTTTAATTGCTTCCTGAAGACTGGATGTACAAGGAACTTTTCAGCAGGTGCTTTTAAATTTCAGGTTTCATAAGTTGTTGCTAAACACAGCACCCCACCATCCAGCACCTAAACATCCAGGTCAGCACCTGGTGCGGCCGCACTGGTCTCACCCCCCCTAAAGCCGGCCCTGTTAAGAGGGTGCCAAAACAAGCCACCCAAAGACTATATCAGCACAATACCAAGTACTATGTGGTGTGCTCAAGATATGGCCTGGGCAGAATTTCAGTTACGCGGAGTAATTTCCAAAATTCCACATTACTCTTTGATGCAGAATTACAGGTCATTTTGCAATTACTCCTGCTTGCGCAGTTTGGAGGTAAAAATCTAATTGTAAGAGTACGTTTAGTGAGTGTGAGTGACCGTTCCTGCTTTCGCTCGCTGTTAATGCTCTGTTGCATTTAGCACTACTTCTTAGCGCGAAAATACATCCATTTTGGACACAGAGGTGCATGTTTGCACTAAGAAATTGTGCTAAACACAGAATTACTCTTCTTGTATAATTCCACGCGGAAATGTTAGATAATTCCACGTGATTACTCTACATGGAATTACACAAGTTATGCCAACCCGTAGTCAATATGCTATCGAGTATATGAAGAAAGCAAAATAATCGTGACAATAATCAATATACGAAAAGATATCATTGATGACACCGCTTTCTGTTAGGTAAAGGGCCACTACATTTTTCCACCTGAAAAATGGAACAAACCTATTCAGTGAACAAATAATTCAGATTAAGTACCAGAGGGGGCTTAGAGATTTTGTACAACTTTGTTGTCCCAGGTATTGATATTTTCTTTAATATGTCTTTGGTATAGTGCACTGTATAAGAAATGTGTGGTGTTGTGTATATGTGGCTCATAAGGAGATCCACTGTCTCATAAAAATCAAACTAAGTGGAGAAAAAAAGTATATTGACATGAAAAATGAATTAAAACATTTTTATTTTGTGCAGTGTCATATATGATCAAAGAAGCTCACAGGAAAGTAGTTCTGATGACATAATTTAATAGAATTTCTTTGATAAAAAGAATACCATGTGGCAGTTTACCTCTCTTCAAAATGTTCTTTTAATGAGCAGGTCACTTGTTGATGACTACTCCTGCAGTCTACATTACTCTAGGTGTTGTTTCAACATTTAGAGAAATTTAATACAGGCCTTCACTGGGACAGGACTTAAGGCCTGATATATATGTAGGCGGACGGCCCACCATTCCACCCTGGGGTGTAGTAAATTACTCTGTCCCCATGATGTAGGGACCGCTCGCCTAATTTTTAAATGGCCATATATGTACCGAATATAGATCTGGTGGGGGTTGGTAAGCAGGGAACTCTCATTCAGCTGCAATGGAGTTCCCTTCCTGCCAACATATAATTCAGACACTTAGTTGGAATGAAGAAAGTTTCACAACATGGGTTAATACATTTTCAATTATCTCGCCTTGTATTAAGGCCAATAAACAGCTGATGGGCAAAAGCAAGCCTGTCAATACCACAGTACCAGTACTCAGCACCTATTACATGAGCATGCTCCTGTTTCCTTGATGTAGAGCTGAAAATGAACTCCCAGCTTTTGATATGTTAGGCCTTGTTTTAACTTGTGGCATAACAATCTTTGTGTCTTTCAAAATCAGTACTGAAACCATGTACGTAGCATCTTCTTGTTTGCTGTACAATGACACACTCTCCCACGCATGTCTCTCTCTCTCTCTCCTGTCAGAATCTGTCATACAACAGCCCCTGATGTCAAACTTGAAAATATCCACAACAAGGCCACCAGAGGACATCCCATCGGAAGCAATTAGGCCCTCTAACATGGGTTGGTCAGTAAGTCTTGGAACCTATGATCTTAATTTTCACATCTCATTTCACTAACTCATGTTTCTCTTTTTGTGTAACTGTATAAAATGTTAAGATGAATTTCATGATGCAGATTTTGTTAATGTATCTTCATTTGTGGTCATGATGACTTACATAGATTTAGCAATTAAACCCACATATTTTCTCTACAGCTGGTGGATCGGGACATACTTTGAAAACACAAAATACAAGGACCCAAGTTCAGAAGCTAACCTCACGGGGGAGCTCCAAAAAAAGTTAGCTATGTGGCTTGGAACTCTTTTATAATAATTTAATCCACGGATCAAGCCTTAATTGCACATGTTGACTTATGCTCACATGGTACTATCTTTATTCATTATGTGCAGAACAATGTTCATTATTGCACTGTATTTATATTTTGGCACAAAACTAGATTTGATGTACTTCATTTGTTGAAATCTTTTCCTTCCAGGTACTGAGGATATTGAGTCAGATGATGATCTTCTATCATCAACAAGCAGAGGATGGGGGGCATTCGAAGCCAGAGTAATGGCAGTCAGCTCATTAGAGGTCAGCGCTGGTCACCAAGAAAAAGGGAATGGGGAGAAGTAGGAGCTGGTCGTGGAGCAGGAAGACCTGGACGAAGAGGTGGACATTGTTTCCCCCACAAAGAACATCTTCAAGAAGGCCGCTTCAAATCTGGGCAGCAATGTTCCTCCTAAATCCTGTCTGTGGATTGCCAGGTTCCAACCATTAGCTAAGCCGACATAGATGCCTGATCCATCTACACAACACTCACCACCACACACCTCTCAAATCACAGGTATGACTGTTCAATTGCATACACACTCCTACCATGAAGGTGCATCTCCGTTCTTCTCCCAGCCATCTGAGGGAGGCCACACCCCTGGTGAATCCCCCGATATCCTCTATTCATGAATCCCCTTCCAGAACCTTCTAGAGTCACCTCTCTTTGTTCTGATCAACCTGCTGGCCATGTCAGATGGCCATGCATGGCACGTGCTAATGTCGCTCACTGAGAGCATCAGTTTTTCCAGCAACAAACTAATGTGGTAGTGTATTCATGCTGAGGGGCTACTCTCCATGAGACAGCTGACTCCCATAAAGGATTCCTTCAGATGATTGACAGGCAGAACCGTGCCTTGCATAATGTTGCAAAATGTTACCAAGACATGGCAAAGATGCACCAAAACGTTGTAAGGAATAGAATGCAAGGCACCATGCCTTGGCCATGAAGATGATATAGGCAAAAAACGCCAATATCAGCCTTCATGGCCAACACATTCAAGAGATTCTACAGAGGCACCTCACATAGGAAGGACACAAGAAAGGGCACAACACCTTCCAGCCTCTGCCACCTTCATCTGTACCACCTCTACCACCTCCAATAACTGCACCAACTCCACCATGTTAACTTCCAACACCACCAACTCAACCACTCACAACACAAACACAGGCTCAATCATTCTCCCCCAGCATGATGTAGGCAGGGCAGGAGGAGAAAACCCTACAAATTACTTTGTTCTATCTGTATCTCTAACACATTCACTGCCACAATTTTTCATTAATAAAAATGTGTATGCTTTTTACATCACAAACCTTTTTTAAACTTTCATCTGTGCTGAATGTTTGCTATCACATTTACTACATAGGACAGTGAAATAAATGTTATTGCTGTCGAATTTCAAAGTGTACTATATTTAAAAACTGCATTGTTATATAGAAAGAATCTTCTAACTAACCAAACATTTCCTTTGGCTGACATACAACGCATGATAGAGGAAGAGATTCAAACGAAAGGAGATTTTTTGTTTCAATTTGAAATTATTTTGTACAAATGTTAAAAATATATTTTATGCTAAAAATATATAATTTGGGAAAATTAAAATCACTCCTTGGGAAGGAGCCAAACAAAATTAAACTGTAGTCTTTGCTCAGAGGGGAAAGGCTAACTTGGAAAAGGTTGGGTCAATAATAAAGATACATCAGCAAGCTTTAAGGGAACCAGTCTATATAAAAAGTGGAAACAAAAAAGTCTATAGTCCATAAAGAGTCCAAACACCAGCGTCTGCTGTCCAAAGTTACAAAAAGTCTGACCTCCAAGCTGAAGGGTGTATGTGACTCAGGTTTTCGGCTTAAGGGCAAGTGTTACTGGCCACCCTTGCCCTCCATTTTCACCACAATGTATAATTCCTCCTCTGCCGTGGACTTCAAATGGCTGGTCATGTCAGAAACAGACACCCACAGGAAGAATGAAACAGAGGGGTAGCAGAGGAAACAGGGATCACAGATGAACTACTTGGAGACAAGACAACAGGAAGTGGGGTAGGATGGAGGGGCAGATGAGACATAAGAACTGCTGTCAATGATATAATGGGGCCACATTAAGTTTAGAGATGCTCAGTGGCCATCTCTTGGAGTATCCAGAAGTGCACAACTAAGTGCCAGGTTTCCCTGGAGATCACTTCCTGAATCTCTCTCCAATTGGTTTGCCTGGAGATCACTTCCTGAATCTCTCTCCAATTGGTTTGCCTGGAGATCACTTCCTGAATCTCTCTCCAATTGGCCTCTGTGCCACCTTATGATCATTCAATGACACATATTTGGGGGGAAGGGCTTGGGCATCACAAGAGGTGTGTGTGGTGTTGTTAGGAATTGGGTCTCTAATTGGCAGGGTGTGAGCCCTGTCCAAGTCAGGTACACAACTTGAACTAACCTGTGCTCGCCCCCTGGTAGCTTGCAACAGAGCAGGCAGGCCTAACTCAGAAGGCAATGTGTAAAGTATTTGTGCAACACTTAGTCATAGCAACCTAGTAAAAGACACCACACAAAGAGGACTCAACACAGGGTTAAAACAATATGGAGCATTTAGCTGATTTAAATACGGCTAAAATGTCAATACTTTGATAAGGTAATCCAGGTTAAAGTGCTTGGTGAAAGTCTAGGCTCTTAGGCAATTAGTATAGGGTCCAGATACTTATTGTACTCCTTTAAGCTCCCTCCATGGGGGTAGCCGAAATGTAGGATGTGCTGTTAATGTGCTTTGGGGTCCTTGTGCTGTCCTGATGTAGCAAGGCTGCTGGTAGAAACACTGAAAAGTAAATCAGACTAGAGATCGTGCCAGTCCCCTCAGACACAGCCCGCCACGCTCTCACAGTGCCCAGTCCCACAAGACAGTCTTTGATTTCCCGGAGACCTTGGATGAACCGGGGGCAAGTCAACCAGCCCTTAGAGTCTCTCAGGGCAAAAGTTACTTGGAAAGGTTCAGTCCTTCTCTGGCAGGAGAGGCAGGAGGCAAGCACACAGGGCAGCAGCAAAATGGCAGACCCTCGTGCAGTCCAGCACAGCAGACTTAGGCCAACACAGCAATGCAGAGCAGAGTGGCAGTCTCTCCTGGCAGCCTGACAGTCCTTCCTGGCAGCATGTCCTTGTCCCAGTAGAGTACTAAAACTGTGGGGTTTAGGGTCCAACATTTATACCTGAGTGCCCAAAGTTTAGAAGGCTGGAGAAATGTCAAGGCCTTCCTTTGAAGTCCCTTCCTTGCTGTCCCCGGCTCCAGACACTATGCAGGGGGTAGGCAGCCCCTTTGTGTGAGGAGAGACAGAGCCCCATTCACAGGCAAGTGTCAGCTCCTCCCTCCCACCTAGTCCAGGAAGACCCATCAACCTGGTGATGGGTCACTAATGCGCCAACACTACACCCAAGCTCCCTCTGTGTGTGCCTGTCTAGAGAATGTACAGAGCCCAGCTGTCATCTACCTCAGACGTGTATTCAGGGACAGGCAGAGAAACAGGATGGTTAATGTAAGAAAATGCCAACTAAAAGTGGCATTTTCAGGCTTAAAAAATCCGACTTCACCATAAGTTTTGATTTTAAACTGTGTGTCCAAGGACACCAAACTCCATATTTTAATCTAGACCCATTGACAAATTAGACGTAAAAGATGTTTTAAGGCAACTCCAATGCTATTCTATGGGAGAGACAGGCCTTGCAATAGTGAGAAATGAATTTAGCAGTTTTTCACTATCTGGACATGTTACACTTAAAAAGCACATGCCCAACCATTTATGTACACTGCACCCTGCTCTTGGGGGTAACTAGGGCCTACATTAGGGGTGACCTACAGGTAATAAAAAGGAAGGTTTGAGCCTGGCAAGTGGGTGCACTTGGCAGGTCAAAACGGCAGCTTAAAACTGCACACACAGGCTCTGCAGTGGCAGCCCTGACTCATGGTTGAAAGGCTACTGTGGTGGGTGACACAGTAAGCACTGCAAACCAACCAGTAATATTCATGTTACAGGCATACGGGGTGCACTTTACTAGGGACTTACAGGTAAATTAAATATGCCAGTTGGGGAGACGCCAATGCTAACATGTCTGAGAGGACAAAGCACCTGCACTTTAACACTGGTCAGCCGAGGTAAAGTGCCCAGATCCCTAAAGGCCAGCAACAATAGGTCAGAAACTAGGAGGAGGAAGACAAAAAGTCTGGGGGTGACCCTGCAGAAAGGGCCATTTCCAACAGGTGTTGAGTATAGAAGTGTCCCTCGACACAAAAACTTCTGGACGGGCACATGGAGGAGGAGCTGATGCATTTGCATGGGGTGCAGCTGGAGACCCCGATGGAATGTGAGCCTCAGGAGTTAAGGAGGGACTTGGTGCAGGCCTAGGTGGGGTAAGGGCCTGCTCTTGGGACTACTAGGGGTGTGTGAAATTTGCTTAATTTTCTTTCACAGAAGGTTTGTGAAGTTTCAGCAAAATTATGTGAAATTCCCGTTAATTACTTGAACTGCAAATCTGTTATTTTGCGCTATATGTTAGTGTGAAAAGCGTCCTTGCATCAATTTTTGTTGCAAGAATGCTTTTAAATAAGGGACTATGAAAAATAGCCTCTCAGCTTCTGTTATTTGTGGTAACACTTTACAGCAAATGGTGCATTTCAGGGTAAATATGTACATCAAATGGTGCACAAATATGTCAAGTGGCTTAATGGCATCATTTTGGGAATTTCACATCATAAGAGTAAAACTAAATTTCCAATATGTGAATTACAGGGGCGTAATTTAAATTTTGCCAAGCCTTAGCAACTTCTCAGCCTTGGCCTACAGTCTCTCACAGATCTGGTTAGTCTCCAGACGGGCGCACTACCCCTAGTTGTGGTTGCTTCCTCCTCGTCACTGGTGGTGTTGAGTCTTTGTGCCAATCTCCAAGCCGAGGATCAGTGTTATTGCCCTCGTCCTGCTGTGATGGTTGCTGGCTAGCCTGCTGCATTGAAAAGGAATTTGAAAAAAGAGAGCTTTTGAAAAATCATTTGGTCAATAATGCATATCAACATAGCTTTAGTTAAAAGAGAATATGTTTCTCATTGTACAAGTGCTGACATACTGGAGTCTTGAATAAACTTGTCACTATCCTGAGCTTTCGTGCACATAGTTTGATAACTACAAATCATTAAAATTAAAAATTCACAATATAGCTGTGGAATTAGCATTCAGAGGTGGTAAAATGTTGGTAATAGTTTAGGTCTGTGAGAAATCAAGTTTAACTTTTTGGAAATGCAGATTTTCAACTGGTTCCACACAGTGGTTATCTGAGAGATGACAGTTTTTCAACAGGGTTACAAAGCACTTAAGGAGATATAGAATTGGTCAAAAGTTTTGAACATCAAAAGTTCTACACATTATGCATTAGTTGTGTAAACTTTGAAGGTAAAACATAACAAACACATAGTTGTTAAGAGGTAAGGTAGACGTACAAAATATCAACATCACATAAAATAAAATTGGCAAAATGGAAATGTGACTGATTTCTAATGTATTAATTTGTGTTTTAACTTTTATGTTGCTAGAAATTGTGAGTATTTTTAAAGCATTTCCATAATATCAAGATCCGGTGAGCAGTCAATCCAAAGAAAACAAACAGTAAACAGGCCTGTTAGTAAAGTTGAACATCACAACTTTCATGCTACAAAAAACATGTGAAGTAGACTATGAAAGGTTATGACACAGCTTACAGTGAACCACTGAGAAGATAGGATAGCACTCCCAACAACCATGTCCACCTAAGTGCCTAATACTAATATATACTCACTGTGTCTCTGCTGCTCAAACTCCTCCAGCAGAGCATGGAGGGACAACCAGGCAGTGTTCAGGATGCCTCGGCTTATTGATGCCCCATAGGGGTGCTGTGAATGTGGCTTGGAAGACAAGCCCATAATGGAATGTGCCTTAATTCAGGCCCAGCAATAAATGTCTTCCAAGCGTTTGCGACACAGCTTCCCACGCTGAATGTGGGCACCCACTGCACTGCAGAACATTGTGGCATCTCACCAGATTTGATCCTGTGCTGCCTTGCCTCTACTGGTTACCTAGACCCCTATAAAACTGAGGGTATTTGTTGACAGTCCCCTGACTAGTGATATTTAATCCACTCTCAGAGAATGTGGGGACCTTCTCATCAGGTCTCTCAGGCACATTGTGGGGAAGAAGTGTCTAAAGAGCAGTGAATGGAGGAGGATCATGCTTGGAAGAGAGAATAGCACACAATGACCACAAGATGGCTGACTTCCTCTTCCTGTCTGTCATTTCCTGTTTGTTGCAATGGGCAGATATTTTCACCCTGAGTGCAGTTCCTCTGCCCTGTGCTCATGGGTGGAGACTCCGCATTAAAGAGGGAGACACCCGCGTGTAGCTCAAGAACGCCAAATGTGATACAGTAATCAAATGAAAGCAGGAATGGTTTCTGTACCTAATATATGCGTGCTAAGTAAGGATTTTAGTATATTTTCTCTAAAACGTGGATGTAGTATGTCCGATAAGTCTTACAATTTTTGAAAAATGAACAGTCAACTACTTTTAAACTTGAACATACCATGATCGTTGGTGACATTACGCACGTTATAGAGAGTTGTCTCCGAATGGTCTCTGTGGACAGTGTTAGTCATCAACGTTTCAATCAATCAATCAAACTTTATTGGCGCAGTTAATTAAATCCATTGCAAAAATTAAAACAGGAGATTTATCCAAGTGTTTGATGCAGCCATTAAAAAAAAAAAAATCTTCTTAAAATATTTAGTGTGTGAAAGGTATTGCATAGCAAAAGTCTGAGATACATTCAACTGCAATTTCAGAGGACTAAGCCGAGTACAGGTTGCCTTCGTCTGTGTAACCCACTTGTAAAAACAAAAATGAGGTTAAAAAATCCAAGCTGGAGCTGCATGCATGTTTAGTTCAAAACTAATTTCCTGCAAATTAAAGAACAGGTATGCAAATGAATGTAATCCATTTTTCATCATTGACAAGAGACTGTCCAATCACATGAATGCATCCACCAAACTAGCAGCCTAAAAGAAAAATGAGTTGAACTGAAGTTCCTGCTCCTGCATAACCTGACCTCTGTTCTGTATCCCAACTTGGGTACTTGGATGTGTCTAGATATATATGAAAGCCCCATGGTATGAGGTGTTGTGCAACTCACAATAGTTTACAACAATCTTCCACACAACTTCTAGGGAGTATACCAACATCCCCTTGTATGGTCAAGAAATCGGAATCACAACTTGAGGACCCCAAAATGCATGCAGTAATGACTTGTGTACATATGTGTGCCTTTTTCTGCCTCTATTGATATACTGTGTTGGAGAGAGAGAGAGAGAGAGAGAGAGAGAGAGAGAGAGGAGAGAGAGAGAGAGAGAGAGAGAGAGAGAGAGAGAGAGAGAGAGAGAGAGAGAGAGAGAGAGAGAGAGAGAGAGAGAGAGAGAGAGAGAGAGAGAGAGAGAGAGAGAGAGAGAGAGAGAGAGAGAGAGAGAGAGAGAGAGAGAGAGAGAGAGAGAGAGAGAGAGAGAGAGAGAGAGAGAGAGAGAGAGAGAGAGAGAGAGAGAGAGAGAGAGAGAGAGAGAGAGAGAGAGAGAGAGAGAGAGAGAGAGAGAGAGAGAGAGAGAGAGAGAGAGAGAGAGAGCATACCTGGCAACACCTCCAAACAAAAACGTGAATTGCTTTACAAAGAGGCCTCAATTGTACTTGTACTGTATCATGCCTATCTACATGCAGTGGGTGTCAAGGTAATCTGTGTTTATTGTGTTGCAATGATTATTGATCATGTTCAAGATGCCACCCCACGATGTAAATGTAGGGCCAATGTGAGGTGTTGTTACTTACCAATAAGCCATATGCTACCAAAATCTCCAGCAACCAAGTGACGAGTAAACAGTCACAAAATGCATTTGTCATGTGTGTTTCCAGGAAAGACAAAGTAGACATCGGAGAAGTAGCCCCTAGCATCACAGACAATCTGCAAGTTGATGGCGTGCCAGCGGTGGTTGTTGCAGAATAGGTGAGTGGTAAGGTGGCTGAAGTGCAACCTAGGTGCAGTCAATGGCAACCAGCACACGAGGGAAGTGGGCAAAGACATAAAGGCCCATATTTATACTTTTTTAGCGCTGCATTTGCATCGTTTTTTTACGCAAAATCAGTGCAAACTTTGTAAATTTGCACCGATTTTGCGTTAAAAAAACGCCGCAAATGCCACGCTAAAAAAGTATAAATATGGGCCAAAGTTCTCTTACCATCCTTTCCCTTTCCATCAGTGACTGTGATATGGCAATAAATTGGTATTGATTTATCTAAGTACCTGATGCAAGCATCCAGACTTGTTTACCTATGACATGCCAATGTTGCCAGAGGAGATCCTCTGGAAAATCCAATGGAATGTGTTAGAAATGGTGTCTTTGGTTGGCAGTCAAGTTACCCACGTCGAAGAAAGGACCCTCACTCTAATCAGGGCAAAGAAGAAACACACCTGGTTAACCCCGACTCACCCTCTTGGTAGCTTGGCACGAGCAGGCAGACTTAACTCAGAAATAATGTGTTAAGTAATTGTTTGAACACACACAGTAATTCAGTGAAACGCTACAAAATGAACACCACATAAGTTTGGAAAAATAGGTAATATTTATCTAAATCAATCAAGACCAAATGATAAAAAACCAACTACTCAAGTCGAAATATACATTTTCAAAAGAATAAGAGTCTTACTCCATAGAAAACAATGGAAAAGTTGATTTTACACAGAGTAACTGGTTAGCATCACAAATAAAGTCACACGGGCGAGTATGCGTCGGAAAAGTCAGTGATGCGTATGTTCCTTACTCGCAAGTGAGGCTGTGCGTTGTTTCCTTCTCCGGTCGGGTAGGTGATGCGTTCTTTTTTCTCCCCTGCAAAAAAGCAGTGCATCAATTTCCAGATGGGGCACCTGTGATCTGCACAGTAGGGATGACTTCAACGACCAGGGACGATGCGTGGAAAATTCGGTCGCACACTGTAAGAAAACCACACTGCGTGGGCTTTGCGTCATTATCAGCAGCTGCAAGTCGGCGTTGCCTGTCGTTTCTCCAGCGGCATGTGTCGATCTCCCAGCCATGATGCAGATGGCACGTGGATTATCGCTGCAAAGCCGGTGGCATGTCGTTTATCAGCCATGTTGCAGATGGTATGACAAAAATGTCCTTGCACGGCATTCTGTGTGTGGATTTTCAGCTTTTGTTCTGCCAACTTTACCTTTCAAGGGCCCAGGGACTGGATAGGGCACCACTTGGCAGGGTAGGAGTCTCAGCAGAGAGTCAAGGTGCTGGCAGAGGATGTCTTTGATGGCCCTGAGACTTCAAAACAGGAGGCAAGCTCAGTTCAAGCCCTTGGAGATTCTTCTCAAGCAGTAATGCACAACAAAGTCCAGTCTTTGTCCCTTTCCCCTGGCAGACGCAGCAACTGCAGGATAGCCCAACAAAGCACATTCACAGGCAGGGGCAGCACTTCTCCTCAGCTCTTGGCAGAGGGTCCTCTTGAATCTAGAAGTGATCTAACTTTCAGGGGTTTTGGATCCAGTACTTATACCCATTTCTGCCTTTGAAGTTGGCAGACTGTTTGCAAGATCCTGCCTTGCCCAGGCCAGGCCCCAGACACACACCAGGGGGTTGGAGACTGCATTGTGAGAGGGCAGGCACAGCCCATTCAGGTGTAAGTGACTACTCCTCCCTCCACTCTAGCACAGATGGCCCATCAGGATATGCAGGCTACATCCCAGCACCTTTTGTCTCACTGTCTAGAGGAGATGCACAAACAGCCCAACTGTCAAACTGACCCAGACAGGAATGCACAACAAAGTCTAGTCTTCGTCCCTTTTCACAGGCAGAAGCAGCAATTTCAGGATAGCCCAGCAAAGCACATTCACAGACAGTGCACTGTAATAGGGACTTACTAGTAAATCAAATATGCCAATCATGGATAAGCCAATTACACATACATTTTACACAGGAACACTTTCACTTTAGCACTGGTTAGCAGTAGTAAAGTGCCCAGAGTACCAAAAACAGCAAATACCAGCACACATCAACAACCTGGGAAGCAGAGTCAAAAAAAGTTAGGGGAGACCACACCAAAGATGCCAAGTCTAACAGAATGCATCCAGCATTTTGACACAGCCTGGGAGCGCTTAGGAGCGGGATGTGGGCGAATCCAGGTTCTGCTCCCAGTTTGCAACCATGTCCAGGGTCACATCAGGTGAGAAGCAACATCCGGCAATGTTCGCTGGACATCCCAAAGTTGTACCTTCTTTGCCTGCAACCCCTCTCTGTCCTCCTCAAATAACTTCTCCACAGAATCAGTGCCAAACTTACAAAAGACTTTCAGCAACATAGTGAATGCAGCTAAGGTTATTTGTCGCATGAGCGCATTTTAATGTATGCAGCCTGCCTGTGATTGATTGTTATTGAAATGAGTTTCAGCTGGAGATGAAGTTGAGAAAAATAATTTATTTCACTAACAGGTGTGTTGTAAGAGTTGTAATCAATGTTATGTGAAGGTGAACATTTGGTTCTGAGTGAAAATTGCAAAAAATTACAAGCAAACATTTCCCCATGTTCATTGAATAAATAGCCTGTTGGATGTAGAGTCTCCCTATAGTAAAGTTAAGGGAAAAAGAAAGCTACTTTGTGTTAATTATTGTTGTAAATTAATTTTATATATTCATTCTAACAGTAGGAGAAAATAAATAAATGCTACATCACTATTAACTTAATTTAGAATTAAACCTTTAATTAATTTAAAATATAGTAAACTAAAGAAAACTTTTTTCCGAAGTGTAAATTAAAAATAAATTCCCAATTAAAGTAAAATACAAATGTCACTATGCATTAATAATTACTAAAAGTGATGAATAGAAACAATTAAAAGTAATTAAATTATTTTATAAATTTTAAAAAGTTACCATATTTTAAAAGTTAATAGTAAATGTGTATTATTTTTTATATATTTTGACTTTAAATTATATTTATTTATATTGAAAGTATTTTAAATTATTTAATTTTTATTTTAACATTATTTCCTATGTGGTTTCATTTTAAGTTCCTACCTCTGTGTTTTTTCTACAGGGGGTGTTACAGTACCAGTGGCTGGCCATACTGGACTTACTTCTGCTCTGGGCTGAAGTATTTTAGTACTGTTTCAATGCCCTTTTGTAGCTTTGTTATCTTTAGAAGAGCAGCTTGTGAATTGCAAAGGGCACATTCTTTTGTGGGTGGGTGCATTACCCTCCCTAAACCATTCCTTGCTTCTCCCTAATCTCCTCCATTTTAGTCATAAGTATTCCCCATTCCCAGATGTGGTCTTTTGATATTGTAAAGTGTAATAGAAATTTTGGCCGATATTTATACTTTTTTAGCGCCGCATTTGCGCCGCTTTTTGATGCAAAAGCGGCACAAACTTACAAAATACAACTGGGGCATATTTATACTCTGTTTGCGCCGGAATTGCGTCGTTTTTTTTTACGCAATTCCGACGCAAAACTAACTCCATATTTATACTTTGGCGTTAGACGCGTCTAGCGCCAAAGTCCATGGAGTTAGCGTCATTTTTTAGCGTGGACACCTACTTTGCGTTAATTATATGCAAGGTAGGCGTTCCCGTCTAAAAAATCGACTCCGAGGCATGTGCGTCGGATTTATACTCCCGGGCAAAAATCACGCCCGGGAGTGGGCGGGTCAAAAAAAATGACGTACGGCCGCTTTTGCGCCGTTTTTTAGCGCCTGCAAAAGGCAGGCGTTAAGGGACCTGTGGGCTCTGAAGGAGCCCAGAGGTGCCCTCCCATACCCCCAGGAACCCCCCCTGTCACCCTTGCCCACCGCAGGAGGACACCCAAGGCTGGAGGGACCCATCCCAGGGACATTAAGGTAAGTTCAGGTAAGTGTTTTTTTTTAAAAAAAAATTGTGGCATAGGGGGGCCTGATTTGTGCCCCCTTACATGCCACTATGCCCAATGACCATGCCCAGGGGACAGAAGTCCCCTGGGCATGGCCATTGGGCAAGGGGGCATGACTCCTGTCTTTGCTAAGACAGGAGTCATTTCTATGGGGGTTGGGAGTGAAAAAAATGGCGCAAATCGGGTTGAGGCGAAAAAATTGCCTCAACCTGACTTGCCCCATTTCTTGACGCCCAAGCCCCATATCCCCCTACGCCGGCGCTGCCTGGTGTACGTCGTTTTTTTTAACGCACACCAGACGGCGCCGGCGGCTAACGCCGGCTAACGTCATTCAATAAATACGGCGCCTGCATGGCGCTTCAGAATGGCGTTAGCCGGCGCTAATTTTTTTGACGCAAAACTGCGTTAGCGCAGTTTTGCGTCAAAAAGTATAAATATGGGCCAACTGTATTTTTCAAGTTTGCGCCGCTTTTGCGTCAGAAACTGACACAAATGCGGCGCTAAAAAAGTAAAAATATGGGCCTTAGAATGTTAGTTTATAAAGGTGTTCCTGCCCAGTTATGAGGTTGGAGTGGTCCATGGTCAGTTACAGCAGGTCTGCAGATGCTGCCTGACACAGGGATAGGATGCTCTTCAATAAAGAAGCCATTTACACTCACATGGATTTAGAGTGGCTCCTTTACACCTGCCAGCCCCTTTGTCCAGCCCACATTTACCATTAAAACATAAACTTACATGTGCGGAGACTCCATAGTGAGGGCTGCGATCGCCAGACAGTAAATGAAAGGAAAGGCTGAGGGGTAACCTCCACATGCATGTTTTTGAATAGCGTGTTGTAGTACATTTGTAGTACATGTGGCATGGATTGTGAATAAGCCCCAAAGTGTATTCCCTCTTCATGCTAGGAATGATTTTTCGTGAGTTCCTGAAATTACTCATGCACTTATTAATGTGTAACCACAGGTGTGTGCATCGACGCAGCATGCCACTTAGATTCTTTGAAGGCATGTATGTGGAATGAGTTCATGACAGCATTAACATAACTAGTCCTTAGAGGAGATTCTTTCAAACAAACATAAGTGTTCATGCCTTGTCTTTGCCCCTATCCTTGTCTGGCCACAATAGTCACTGCATTGCTCCAGAGAGATGCCCGTCCCATATGCAAACCTTCTAACTAGACCCACAGGTGTACTGAAAACACAACACACCAGAAGAAGATGCTGAAGGTGATTTCACCCCCACGTCCTCAGAGATGTTCTTTATTGCACATATCAGAATAGTAGCAGTTCCATACAAAGTGATATTTAACTATTGTGTGCTAACCAAAACATCTAATAGCAGACAGTTCAACCAGTAGTATCACTCCATCTTTGTTCACAAATGCTCTGCCCTTGATACCCTACATATCACACTTGGGCCATTGTTGATGTCCATAGCTGAAAAGACATCAAGCGTTGATGTGGGTGTGAGAGTTGACACAAGAAAGACTAAAGTCTATCCCCACAAAAGTAATCTGTCACATTAGGTAATATTCCTTGAGGTAAACTCATACTTACATTTCTCAATAGGGTTCAACCATTCTTGCCCTGTGCCCAAAGCTATAAGTGGCTAGATCAGAATAATTTTATGGTGGGGGTTTACCCTTTACCTATGTGTTGAGTTGATGGATCCCCACTGAAACCAGACGAACGGTCACCCAAGCCATCGTAAGCAGCAAACTGGACTACGGCAATGCCCTCTATGCAGGAGCCACGGCCAATCTCCAGAAAAGACTGCAACCCATCCAGAACGCCTCCGCAAGCCTCATCCTGTACATCCCCCGCCACTGCCACATCACAGCCCACCTGAGAGACCTGCACTGGCTCCCCGTCAACAAGAGACTGTTGTTCAAACTCCTCACCCACGCTCACATGGCACTGCACAACACCGGACAGAATACCTCAAGAGACGGCTCTCTTTCTACACTCCAACCCAACAGCTTCGCTCCACCGACCTTGCCCTCGCCACCGTCCCACGCATCCACAGAACGACCGCCGGTGGTAAATCGTTCTCCCACCTCGCCGCCAAGACGTGGAACACTCTTCCCACCCACCTGTGAAAGACACAGAACCTACTTACCTTCAGGAGACACCTCAAGACATGGGTGTTCGAGCAGTAGCAGCCCCCCCCTCCATCACCGCCTTGAGACCCTCACGGGTGAGTAGTGTGCTTTACAAATGCTCTGATTGATTGATTGATTGAGTTATGTTACTATGGACCAGGATGATTCTTCATGGGTTAAGGTGCCAGATAGAACGCTGATTGCATCTTTATTAAAACATGTTTGTCTTTTAATTAAGTTGTCTTGAGTAAGATTTTCCTTGCTTGCACTCGTTAACTCACATTCCACCCCTAATATCAAGCCAAGTCTCAGGACTGGTAGCAGATGTAAACTTACAATGCAGAGGCCATTGCTCTTCTGATGAAACTTGGAAGTAAGACGCAGGATAAGCCAGCTCTACTTTGCCAGAAAAGGGAGTTTTCTGTGCTTTGCCTGCTAGAAGATATAGAAGAAGAGAAAATACTTCCCTCGCCAAAGTAATTTCATTATTTCTCTCCTGCCTTTATCAATTACTGAATTATTTTTATTTAGCACAAGCTTACAGTGCAAACCAGGCTCTACACGTAAGAGTGCTTCACAAAAATTAAAATAACGCAGCAATGATATAGTACAGCAAACCAATCACATTGTGTCACAAATAACATATGGGGCCTTATTTACAAGGCCTGTGGTGCAGGGGTGCAGCAAGTGTCTTGTTGCACCACCCTGCACCACTGGGAAAGGGCAGAAATGCGCTGTATCTAGAAGCTACAGCACATTTCTGTCCTCTGCCTATGGGTGGGTGCACAAATTGCTGCCTAGCACCAATGCAGGCTCCCTTGCACCATAGTGCGAGGGTGCCTGCATTGCGGAGATGATTGTTTTTGGGCAGGAAGGTGTCACAAGAGATGTTTTCCTCTTTCATACATAGAAAGAGGAACAAAATGGGGAGAAATAAAGATATTTCTTCCCGTTACATCACTCTTACGCCACCACCTGAGGCGGTGTTGGAATCTGACCCATTTCCAGACTTGTAAATCTAGGAATGCGTCAGATTCCTTAGCGTTCCATGGGTGTTGTGTGGGAACACTCCAAGCAACACCCATGGAACGCCCCTTTCACACAGTATAATGCATGAAAGGCGTCCATACTTACAAGACCATGAAAAGCCACGCAAGGTGGCTTTGCGAGGCCTTGTAAATAGGGGCCGACACACTGCGCTACCAGAGAGTCACAAAAAATGACGCTCCAGTAGCACAGTGTGCCGCTAGGGCCTCGTAAATGAGGCCCACGCTGTATCACAAAAGTAGATCCAAAAAGCACAGTCAAGTTTTAGTTAATCTTAATGGACCCAGTCGTCTGGAATCAGGCAAAAGGGACAGCAGGAAAAAAACTGCACAATGTGAACTAGGCTTTTCCACTTATGAGATTGTGGTTTCTCTCATTGTAAAAAGAAATGTGCAAAGTTAGCTGAACTCTAGAGCAGAGGTCACCAATTTTGGAGTCAGGTAAGCTGGCCTGCCAAGACCCCATAGACCAGCTTAAGCAGTGGCATGGTCAAAGTAGGTGGACAGTGATGGGACGTAAACTGTCAGAAGCGTATGGCCATTCTTGCTTGCACCTACCACCAGCCTGGTATCTTTTAAACTTGTGCAAAAAGTTAGGATTCTCAGTTTCCATACGTGAGCTGGTCATCCCCTATAGCAATAAAGCATTATAACAACAAGGTGTAGTTAGTGTTGAAGCCAATGACTGGGTAGACTCACCAGCACATATCAAGTAGGCCTGGGCGGAGTTCACAGAGTTGCGCTACGTGGAGCTCCGCGAAGTGCCAAAAAACTCTGTCATGCTACGCGGAGTTCCGCAAGCGGCAGAGTGTGTTAGGTTGCGCTGTTCACGCTGATTTGTAGCGCCAGGTGTTTGTGGCGCGCTGAAAAATCAGCGTGAATGGCTTACCGTGCAGTGCAAAAGGGCGCTGGTTCTTTTCTGCCACTCGAGTTGATTTTCTACTCGAGCGGCAGCTACCTCAATGCAAACAGGTTTCTCAACTTGAGCGGTCGCAACCACCTGCGGCCGCTCACGTTGAGAAATCTCACCAGGAAGTTGTCTTGAGTAAGATTTTCCTTGCTCGCGCTGTTTAACTCACATTCCGCCCCTAATGTCAAGCCAAGTAATGTCACCACGTGGATACTTGAGTGGCCCTTCAAAAGCTGCACATTCCAAATAGCTTGAAATAAGTAAAGAGTTGCCATATGTAGCATTGGACAACTCTTCACCAAAAGCCCAATAGTCCAATAATATATGCACTGTAGGCAGACAGACTTCACCTGTTAATGTAGAACCAATTCACACATGGGAAAATTGTATAAATTCACAGCACACAAACAAACGGACACAAAGACATGCCACCTGGAGACGGGTGGAAGAGACCATCTAGTTGTCCTGGAAAAACACATCAAGCCAGAAGTGCTGAACCATGGCAATGTTGGT
This sequence comes from Pleurodeles waltl, assembly GCF_031143425.1. Lineage (NCBI taxonomy): Eukaryota > Metazoa > Chordata > Amphibia > Caudata > Salamandridae > Pleurodeles > Pleurodeles waltl. Next base: position 56,603,055 of record NC_090438.1, read on the forward strand.
AGAAAGACACCGGCTGCTCATCATGAACCTACAAGGACTGCAGTGTAGAGAAAAGGTATACAGATTAAGCATCATATTTAAGCCTCTCTGTTTTCCATTTTTACTGATTTTTACAGATAAATACAGACAGAAAACAGTTTGCTTCCTGTCTGTATTTATTTCTAAAAGCAGAAAAATGCAGAAAATGTGGCCTCTTTTGAGTGACTCTCCATTCTGCTATTAATGAATTTCAGGCCACTAGTTGTACATAGTGGTTGCATGAGTAGTTAAAAAATTGAATGTGATTTGCTTAAATTACTACATATCTCAATATCAATTTGTGATATGTTATTTTTTCATGTGGGTGTACTGTTTTATTGTTTTTGGCTGTTGTAATGTGCTAAAACTGACAGCCATCAAAGTATGAGTTCTCGTTCAGCTGGTACATAAATGAGAAAATATACAAGTTATCATAGCATTTGTTCAATAAAACACAAAATAAATGTGGATAAATACCAATCAGATGGCCAAAAAGGTAATATGGATAAATACAGACGGAAATGTTAAAAAAATAAATACCATAAAACTGGGAGCCCTAATCGTAATGCTTGAAACACAAGTGAGAATCATCAAACAAAAATCATGTTAAGTACTGGTACTGTGGTAGACCAAACCCTATCTGGAGCCAGGGAGTTCTGAAAAAACAACCTCTTCATGGGAGCTGACTCCTAAACATCCTGAAGACTTCATGGACCACTCCTCGCCATTGGCCCTCAACACTCTTGACCAGGAGGGCAAGTATTGCTTCTCCACTCATCCTCCCTTCGCATGAAGTGTATGACCAGGGCTCTCCCTACACTCCACCATGCATTATACTTTACTGCTTTCAAACTCTTGTCTACAGTGTGCACGCCATTCAAAAACCCAACAGATCCAAACAGGCGGATCGCATGCCATCCCAGCGCAGTCAACCAAGGAGCTGTACTGCATCTTCATCATGTTCATTCATGCACATCAGACGCAGAGTTCAGGTGTCAGGAAGGTTGGTGCAACTTCAGGCGGTGGTTGATGTATGCTGGTCTTTGAGTGAGAAGGATCAGCATCTTAAATTGACATCACTTCTGAATAGGGATCCAGTGGAGCTTCTTGAGGTGAGGGGTGATGTGGGCCCATTTGGAAAGTACATTAAATTGTATTAGTGTTCATCTAGTTCTTTCTATACACCTTGTGATGTTGAAAGCATTATCTTAGGTGGTTTGTGTCAAAGAAAATATACGCACATGCCAGTTAAATCTGAAAGGGTTAAAAATAAGCGAGCTACATAAGCAAAGGCAAGTCACAAATATATAGGATTTCCTATACAGGCTTCCAATGGGAATCACATGACATTGTCAAACAAAGGTGGTACACAGGTGCCGGTGACGGAGATCATGAGACCCTTTAGTTCTTGTAAGTATGTAAACTTTCTTAGTTGAGCAACATAACCAAGGCTTCCTCGTCTTAGGAGAACAGACATTAGATTACAGGTCACAGTTATGCTACAGCACTTAGGACATGATTTAGATCTTGGCGGGTGGGGTTACTCCATCACGATTGCGACGGATTTCCTGCCCGTCATATTATGATCCCAATATATCCCATGGAGATCGTAATATGGCAGGCGGGATATCCGTCACATTTGTGACACAATATTCCATCCGTCAATATCTAAATCAGGCCCTAAGTTACAGTTGACACCTGCTTGCAATAATTATGTAGCACATCAAATTCTAGTGAGGTTGTCAAATACTCCAGTTTGCACTGGGGTCCTGGGTACTCTTTGGAGTGCGTGGTCGACGGAGTATTATTGGTGGTTTGGCTTACATGAAACATGGTGATCAGGTGGGGGTTGTTGGATGACTTGGTGGGCGCTGAGTGTTGCTGCAGCATGGGTGCTGCAGGGGGAACAAATAGATGCAGCTGTGCATGGAGGAGTTTAACAATTTTTGGGGTGGGCAGAAACCACAATGCATGTCATAGAAGTTATTATTGTTATAATATAGTATCTGTGTTCCTATTAAGTATACACAAGTCCTATATGTTTTGAAATAACACAATTGTGCAGTATTGGATGTGAACATTATGGCCTGCTGGATGGAAGGAAGCATCTGATACAGACACCAAAACAATTGATTAAATTAATATGTAATCATTTTCATTTGGAGATGTTTCTTTTTCCCTTGCTACTTATACTGTGACTTGTGTTTAGCTAAGATTAAACACAGTTGTCTGTGTGCAGGTTTCATTTCTTGGGTTGCAGGCTCGTAGTTTTGTAAGTAAATGGAATGATAAACCTATTTATTTATACCTATAAATGTTGCAATCTCTTAAGGGTGAACCATGTACTAGGGAAAGTCACAGCTTTGTAAAAAGGTACAGAGAAACATAAAGAACCTGATTACGAGTCGTACAGAGCAGTGGCGTAGCAAAACTTGAGATTCTACTCCGCGTGCAGAGATTCTACTTTGGGTGCCGGATGGAGATTCCGCCCGAGTAACTTACCTTTGTGAATACTGTCACGGTGCGATGCCCACAACCCAAAGGATGGCACAGGAGACCGGTAGGGGTGTAACTCTTTCTCTATTCCTTTTGCCACTCACGCAGGCTAACAGGCATGTCCAAGGCCCACGAGGTGCTGGCCAGTAGTGCCGGCCCCGGCTCCTCCCCAGAACCCCGCCGCAGCTCCTAGTGACCGCAAGTGGTGTCCAGGGGCCACACGTACACCTGGTCTGAGTGTAGTTCTAATGCCCCATACGCTTGTCATACCGACAAATACCAACACACATAAACTTAGGGGCGCATTTATACTCTGTTTGCGCCGAATGTGCGTCAAAATTTTGACACACATTTGGCGCAAACCGTGCACCATATTTAAACTTTGATGCCCGCGGATGTCAAAATTCCTCTGTGTAAGTCATTTTTTGGATGCGGGAAACTGCCTTGCGTTAATGACTTGCCAGGTAGGCGTTCCCGCCCAAAAATTTACTTTAAGGCCTGTGCGCCTTATTTATACTCATGCGTCATTTTGACGCACAGGAGAGGGCGGGCCTTAAAAAAAACGTTGCACAGCCTGATGTGCACCGTTTTTTAACGCCTTGGTCAGTGCAGGCGTTTCGGGACTCTCTCTGACCATGGAAGCAGTCCACAGGTGCCCTTCCCTGCCCCCAGGGACACCCCCTGCCACCCTCGCCCACCCCTGGAGGACACCCAAGGATGGGGGGACCCATCCCAGGTAAGTACAGGTAAGTTGAGGTAAGTATTTTTTCTTTTTTTTTTTTTAAGTGGCATGGGGGCCCTAATTTGGGCCCCCCTACAAGTCACTGTGCCCATGACCATGCCCAGGGGACAGAAGTCCCCTGGACATGGCCATTGGGCAAGGGGGCATGACTCATGTCTTTGCTAAGACAGGAGTCATTTCAATGGGGGTTGTGCGTCAAAAGATGGCGCAAGTCCGGTTTGAGGCATGAAAGTTGGGCCACGTGTACTTAAGGTTACCAATTCGTTCACAATCGCAAACAGGGTATCAACAGTAAAAAGGGCTTTTCATATGTACTAAGTTCCATTCAGAGCACAGAAATACTGATTCTGTCGTTTACTGAACTGGTCCAGTAACTTTTCTAAATAGCGATTTATCGGAAATAAGGAATCGTTATTTCAATGTGTCAAAGATTCGTAAGTACCGAATCGACCCTGAATGGCCTTCTGCATGTGCAATTTATCGCTAACCCAGAATGCATTTCTGGATTTCACAATGGCTGCCCTGTATGCAATGGTGAGGAGGATGCACATTTTGGGAGTTCAACAAAGCAGGAGAGAAAGGAAATGATATTTATACAGCATGCATCCCTTTATCAGCAAAGAGATGAGGAAATCTACATTGAGTACCGGTTTAACAGGCAAAGTTTCATGGGACCCAGTAGAGGAGCAGGACCCTATTTGTGGAAGAAAACCTTGGGGGGTCCAGGCTAGAGCTTCTCATGCCCATGTCATGTGCACCTTGCATTTACTGGCCTCAGGAAGCCAACAGGGCTTTGCTGCAGTAACTGGAGGTTTATCACAAAGTGCAATTGTGCATGTTTTCAGGAATTTTCCAGTAGCACTTGCAAGCAGAATTAAACATCACAAATATTTTCATCGCACTTAGCAGGACTTACAAGACACCATGGTAAAATGTTATCCTGTAGCAAGATTTTTTAACTTTACATTAATGGGATGCATGTTTTGATGTGCCCTCCTTCTGAAAGTGATGACCTCCTAGGAAGAAAAATCAACATTTTCTTACATGCAAGTGGTTTGCAAAGCTGAGTGCTTCTTCTGTCAATTGGCTTCTAGTATGCATTCTCTGTTTTATGTCTGGTACAGATGCACCTCTTAAGCTGTATATTTCCTCAGTTTCAGTAGCCTGTGATGGTTTGGGACCATTAATAGTAGCATCTTGCAGCTCCCCTAGAGCTGACCTTAACTGCTCTGGAGGTTTAAAGACATCCCCAGTAAAATGGCCATTTGATCCTGAGAGTTCTCAGTAAAAAACACCTGTAGGAGAGGCTGGTCTGTCACATTTTGCCTATATCTGGATTTCAAAGATACATTTTCTTCCTGCATGCAGTGCTTAATTTGTAAAAGAAAGAGCGCTGGTGCCTGAAGCTCTGTTCATAAACTGGCAGTCGGTGGAATTAAAAGTTAGTGCGTTGAATACCAAGGTTGCTAGTCTTACGTCCACCTCAGGCCTCTTTAATCCACCACCAGGCACCCCCTGCGCCTTTATCTCACTCTTGCAGGTTCCTTCTGTCTCCCTTTGTGGCTAATTTCCATTTTTTTCTTCGTCCATTTTTCAAATTTGTACATTTTGTCTTTACTTTCTCTCTTCTGATATCTGATGTGGACAAATAAATACCAGTCCCCAAACACCAACTCACACTCAGCACTGCCTGTAAATGCTGTTACAGCACCAGACATACTCTCTCTATTCTATTTTGACCTTCTGAAAGTTCTTTGAAACCATCCTTCATTGTTTTTTCAAGGCTTATTATTCTTTTGTAAAAAAGAATTCCCACTGCATTTCATTGTTGCTGTTGTACAGCTAGCTTTAATCCCTCTAAACCAGGGGCGGCTCGTTCGCAGTGGCGAAGGAGCATCGCCCCGCTGGCTGAGAGCCAGCACCTGAAAAAGAAAACAATGTTTTGTGACTGTTTTATTTTTCAGCTGCGGCCCAGCCAGCGGGTGCAGGGAGGGGTGTGGCTGAGCCTTAGGAGGGGGAGGAGGAGTGGAGTGCACTTTAGTACGCATGTCAGTCTGGCCAGCCGTTTTAGGCCAGCCAAACTGACATGCACACTTAGGCCCATATTTATACTTTTTGACGCACAACTGCGCCAACGGCTCCCTGAGGGCAGGGGAGGGAACCTCTGGGCTCCTTCCAAACCCACAGGTCCCTTAACGCCTGCCGTGACCCAGGCGTTAAAAAACGGCGCACATCAGGCTGTGCGCCGTTTTTTAAGGCCCACCCCCTCCTGTGCATCAAAATGACGTCAGAGTATAAATATGGGGCACAGGCCTTAAAGTCATTTTTTGGAAGGGAACGCCTACCTTGCATATAATTAACGCAAGGCTGGTTCCCCCTTCCAAAAAATGACGCACATGGTGGAATTTTGACGCCTGCGGGGTCGGACGTCAAAGTATAAATATGGGGCAGAGTTTGCGCAGATTGTGCGTCAAAATTTTCTGCGCAAACAGAGTATAAATATGCCCCTTAGGTTTCAGCATTTCAGCTGTGTTACACAATCAGGTTGGAGAAACTGCACAGACTCCCATGCAGTGTCTGAGTGGCAGACCAAGCAGCTCAGACCAATCCCGGTGCTGCTCTCATACTCGGTATAGCATGAGAGCAGCACCAGGATTGCATGGGGAGCTTGTGCTGGTGTCCCAGGGAGTGCTGGGACACCAACACCATCAGAAGAGGAGCAAGGCAGCCGACGTCAGCAGGCAAAGTTTATTGTTTCTTATTGTTTTTGATTCCCCTGCCCCCCTCCGCATCCCCCCCAACCCTCTCCTTGCACTACGTGCAGCGCCACTTTTCATAAATCTGCCCCGAAATTTACTTAAATAAGCAAAAACAGTCAGTTAGGTCTTTGCATACACAGTTCAGGGAATAAATATAACATAAAGTCAATAGGCCTATTGCTACAAATTACGCATCAAATCCACAACTGGGCTACCAATACAAGTGTCTGTAATACCTCAAGCAATTATACTTTAGGCGTGAAATTCCATCATTAAATACAATATTAAACATTAAAAACTATTATTAATACATTTCGCAACAAATCTATACCTGCACCAATACTCAAGAAGCACAGACCAATATACATTAAATATTTAGATAGTTATAAATCTCTCAATAGGTTTGGCTTACATGTGTGATGGTGGCAATCGGATGTAATATCAATTCTACAAAATCTAGTGATAATAAATTACATTGTAAATCCAAGCCTACACGTTTTCTCGTAAGCCACACACAGTATAGACATGTGCTCAGCCCAGACACTGGAAAAGGCGACCCATCAGTGAGGGGACCTCTCAAGGCGGCCGAAACAAAGACATGCTGGATTTTTTCCTAGCTAAAAAGTATGCAGAACAAAAAAATAAAATATAAATATGATCGCTTGTTTCTACAGCGCCTTTCTTACACATAGCTCAAATATTATTGTGCTGGGTCACTTCAGTAGCGATGTCGTTTTCTTGAATGGCGACCCAGTTTTCATTTTTGTGGCCTCGAGCACTGAAAATGATGACTTGCCGACAAGCCTATCATTGTTAGCAACACATTCCTCTGTCAAAATGTGTAAGTCCATATCAGAAAAATGTTCTTTCCTCTATCTGACCCCATCTTTTTTCTAGACTCGTGGCTGGCCATTTAAAAATAATAATTTAATGGGTGTCTTCTGAAACACTCACATGGGGTTGAGTTAGAAAAGTTCCAGCCTGTGAACGGCAGCTCCGAATATTAAAATTCTACTGTAGATGTGTCATTTTCTAGCAAAGACAGTAACGAAAAAACTAACAGCATTATATTTTCACATCTTTTTTAAAAACTGGTTTCTTTAAAGTAACAGAGTGCTTTCTGCCAGCTGGCTCTCACAGTATGAGGGTTTACATAAAAACTAATCTCTTCTACCCACTGCTTTTTTTCCAGGCTTGGATATGAAATACAGAACTATTGTAATCTTCCCACCGTATTTTATTTCTGCAAATGGTACATATTATGTGTAGTTATCATATCATTCATCCATGTACTATATACTTTATGGCGAAACAAAATCGCTTTGCTAAACACTCTGATACTTGGAAGCGAGGCGCTGGGCTTAGACTTTGGTCGGAGTCAGCGGGTCTGAGTCCGCCCACCCAGTGCCCAACCTAGCTATGGTCAAGAGCTGAGAAAGCAGAACTTTCTGTGGTTGACATCTCTATCTGTTTATAAACCCTCTGCCTTTCACATTGCACTGTCCAGACACCAGTGAGAATTTGGCCAGGAACCTCACCCCAGCTCAGACTAGGATCCGATTACCAGTCATCACTGGGCAAACACAGAGAAATCAGACCTCTCTTTTCACTAAATCAAACCAGATTTATCTTCCAGCAGAACAGGTTTGTGCCAAAAGCTGGAGGAAAGTAATATGATTTTCATTTTTTGTTTTATACTCTGTAAAAAGAGACATATGGACCATTCTCTTGGTGCTGAATGTTGAATTCCTCCATCAATTTGCAGAGTTGGTTGAAATTGCCGTAGGTCAGACACCGCGCCCACCCTAGGTGTGTGGCCCACTCTGACTACATGAGAAAAGGCAGATTTGCTTTTTTTCCGTTCATCCCTTGGCAGTTCTTTCCCTTCTTATTTTCCCATGGTCGGCGCAGGCTGGAGATGTGCCTTCTTTGGATTGGCTCCTATTTTATCATTGAGATCCCGGCATGCTTTCCCAAAATGTTTCTCTCTTTTCCAACAACCAAATCACGGGCAATCTGTGTTGCGAACCACAGTTGCCTTTAGCAGAATCTGAATTTGCAACAAGTTTCTAGAATTAAAGTCTTTCTTTCTGCTCCCTGGTCATATAAATTGCAGAAGGGTAGTGAGAAATAGTTCATATGCTCTCCTAATAGGATCGAAAATTTGCTCAACGGCTAATTAGGAGACCGCGGCTGAGCTATCAGTAACGGGTAACCTTTCTCCAACTCTGTGAAGGGGTGAAAATGGATGCTGGTCAAGAATAGCAGTTGCTGTACATGGACAACATACTGTTAACTTTTAGAGAGTCAGCAGCATTCCTTCTTAATGTCCCTTCTCCATCTGGTGGCCCTTAAAAGATCCTTTTCTTCCTTCTCCGGTTAGAGAATCAACTGGCACAAATGCAAAGCACTGCTTCCCACCAGCAACTCTAACAGGACAATGGTGAAGAAAATAGGTTACCATTGGCAGCAATCATACATGAAACATCTTGGTGTATTGGTCAAAAGGGGATAGCACAACGTGGACTTCCCTCCGATTGTCAATGTACTTACTAGGCGTGCTCCCCCCTCCAATCCATTTTAAGGTGCTGAAATCTGCAACAGAGAACATACAAAACTTCATATGGGAAGGTAGAAGACCAAGAGGCAGATTTATGAAAAGTGGCACTGCATCTAGTTCAGCGCCACTTTTTTTGCGTCCCTTAGCGCCCCCTAATGCCACCATGTGTGCACCGTATTTAACATACAGCGCACTATGGCGGTAATTAGGGAACTAGCATCAGACTTGTTGATGCTACTTCGGCGCTTTGCAGGATCAGCATCAGTAATGGTCCGATGGAATAAATTAATCAGAAACATTTTTTGATGTCAGTATGTGGTTAAATACACATAGACGCATATAATGCATTCATCCCATCAACGCAGGGTGTCAGTATATTTGTGGACAAAAAAATCCCCTGCATGGTAAAGGGCATGCACCCTAGCCCAGAGTGCCCCAGCTGCAAATAGATCTTGAACCTTGGTTTCAAAATTGGTCAACCCGCATGCGCAGATCCTGCTTCTGTATTGTCACCTAGGCCAAAATTGATGGACTGCATTTTACCATAGACAAGGAAGGAGCACCAAAAGTGCTTCCCTCAGAATGGGTTGTTCTACCGCCCTCACCCAGATTTGCGGAATTGGAGGGTGGTGGTGGAAACATACCCTTTTGTGAATAGTAAAATGGCTGATAAAGGAGTGGAGCCTACCCGTCCACAAGGTTGAAATTTCAGAACTCTATTCACAACTAACATGTCCTAAATGAGAGGAATGCAGTGCTGTGAAGCACACATGTTCGCATGTGCTGGAGAGTGCATGTATGTGTGCATGTAGGAGTACATAACATGGAGGCCCATGGGTTCCATTTTGGCCTAGAAAACTCTGGGAGTGAGGTGTAGACTGCAGATCCAGACAGGAGATGTTAACCTGCTGATGTTCCTGGGGTGGTGTGAAGCGCTACGCTCGGAGGGGAGCAGTGAATTCCCTTTGCACATCGAAGGCATGTTATGAATCAGGAAGAGTGCTGGGCAAGAAAGCCAGAGCCAGTCTTTATGGTAGATGGTGGAATTGACAAGGCACACACAAAAGGAACACAGTCATAAAAGATGGAAGACTTAATCCTTTGAACCTTGGAACAGAATACATTGCTGGAGGTTGACACCCACATATAACCTTGTGCTGCATCCATGACCTAAGTTGTGAGTCCAGACCCATGGATAAAGAACAGAACCAAGGAGTGGGACCTTCAAAGAATCTGACACTCACAACACTAATTTCAAAGGGACAGGCACTAAATTTCATTTGTGTCTGAAGAGACTGTAAAAGTGGAAACTGAAAACCCACCTGTTGTTCAGAGCTGTAATAAGATCACCTCCACCTAAGCTCCTGCAACCAGGACCAGGGACCGAGGTCTGCTGGTCTCCCAACTGGGCAGGGTGATACCGGCCAGGACACCAAGAACGTGTTCCCTGAGCCTGGTGCTCAGCTTGCTGGCCTGCCAAGACTAGTGTACCCTTTAAACAGGAGGAAAGCCTGGAGGGAGTGAGGCCCAGCACGGGTCCAGAGTTAAGGATCCCATTGATTGAGGGTGAAGGTCCATTGGGACCAACTTCACTGTGAGACTACCACAATGCTCCAAGGGCTGTTTGCCTGCGGATTGTGGGCCATCACCCAGGGACATCGTTGAGGCCATCTGCCATGAGCACCAATTGGGGGCCGACATCATTGGATGACCGGCTCACCACCCAAGTGCTTCATCAGGGCAGTTGTCCCAGAAACCATGTGAACTCATGGCGATTCCTCTCCTCCGTCTGCCAGGAGATGAGGCCCAACTTCGGGCCACTGTCTACAACCCTCAATGTTCACCATCAAACCCTAGGAGTCTGGGAGCTACTTACCTGCCGCCAAATGCTCGATCTGCCTCCTGAAGCGCGTGAGGCTCCAGCTGGATCACCAACTCCTGCCCAAGGAGTCCTTGACCACCAGAGAAGGTTCCTGTGTCACCAAAAGTACTCAGGTGCCCATTACCAGAACTTCTGTCACAGCGCAGGAATCACCCGAACATGTGCCAGAGCACAAAAGCGGGCGTTACATGAATGCTGGCACTTGGGTGAGACACATTGAGCAGAGGCTCACTAAGTCTTGGGGAATAAGGTGATTTGTACCGCATGTGAGAACTGAGTGAGAGATTTGAAAGAATCTATGAACTTCGTGAACAGAAGCCTAGAGCAGAGGGGAGTTGCACCTAGGGAGGAGTCGCCTCACGCATGATCGGGACACTTCAGAGCTTGGGAGTCAGCCTAGACAGGAGGGGCTCTGGTGAACTTCGATGAAGAGCTAGAAATTGCTTTGTGAAAGATTGTGTTGATTATTTTACTGTGGTAGATTTGAGCTGTTGTGTGTAATAAACATTTGCTTTTCCATAAACCTCAGTGTAGAGCTGGATCTAATTCATGGGGGTTGCTGGAGGGTGAAGTGAGTTGTGTATTTGCCTCTACACTGACACTTTAACTCCCCCTTGGAAGCCCTGGACTGCACGACCCGCGCTGCCACTGAGAGCCTATAGGGTAGTACTTGGCCCAGTTTGGCAGAGCCCATGGTAGGCTGGGCCCCAGCACAGCAGGAGTAAAACGCCCCATCCACCACTAACAGCTGTCTTCCCTGTGGCCCCCTGAAAAGGTTCTGACAGCATATTATCAAGATTGTTAATTATGGCTCAGTGGAAGAGGATTTAAAAAATACAAAAACTATATTTTGGTGCCTAGACTTGCATTCCAGCTATTTAAAACCTTTGCAAAAGCATTTACAAAAGATGCTAATACAAAAGAATAAATATTCCATAAAAAACTTTACCTCTCACTTTAGCTACAATCTGCTCAGCTATTACCATTACTGCATTATTAAAATCTATGAGCAACGATTTCAAACACTTTTACACTCAAAGCTACATTAAGCAGGTGGACAAGAGTCATATTCATCTCGGAAATATGACTGACATGACAGATGAAACCTATCATTTACAGATGGTGTCTAATGACATGTTACACACTCATTTCTGGGCATGTGTCACATGACTGCATGTGCTTGGACATACAGTGATCAGTCTTGAGTGTTCATTTTACAACCACGTCCCGTATTATGCATAGGATGCACTGTCCCTGTTTGAGCCATGGCGCACCTTCCAAATTTCTTGTTGAGCACGCCATCCCTTACAGCCGCTAATGGTGCGTTCCCCACGAAGGTGAGCGCTTTCTGACTCTCTAGCAGTGCTTAATTTGTCAATAAAAATGACCGGTGCTCAAAGCTCTCCTCTGAAACAAGCGGCTGCTACAATTAAATGTGCGAGCACACAATACTACGGCTGCAAAATCCGGAAGCCATCTCAGGCCTTTTAATCCATTTACAGCCACTCCCTGCCATGTCAGCTCACTCTTGCAGCTTTCTGCTTTCTTCCTTTGTGACGCTTTTTTGTTTTTCTCTTCCTCCGTCTTTCCTATATGTGTCTTTTGCTCACAGTAAATGCTTGAGGCAGAAGAATAAGTGCCATCCCCCAAAAATAAGTGCTGGTGCCCCGCACTGGAAACCACTAGCTCAAATTAAGCACTGCTCTCTCGTATGCTGTAGACTGATGGTACGCTGTAGACTGGGCAGGGAACAGTAAGTGAGCTCCGTTGCAGCTCCGCTCGTCTCCAACAAAGATGTTGTAGACACCAAAAATACAAGTAGGAGCTGATCAAGATTTATGGCCTGATTTAGATCTCGGCGGAGGACATACCATGTCACAAATGTGACGGTTATCCCATCCAGCATATTACGATTCCCATAGAATATAATGGGATCGTACTACGACATTTGTGACGAAGTATTCCCCTCCGCTGAGATCTAAATCAGGAACTAAGTAATTTTATTAAGTAGAAGTTACAGGAAATGAGCTGTCACGAGAACCGTCACAGGCCCCTGACCTCCAGTCCCTTCCTCCAGCTGTCAACGCCCCACACTCTACATTCAAACCTTGATATGCGCAACCAGGAAGTAGCAGAAGCACAGCACGTGGGCAGGGTCGGACAGGTCTTTTATTCCACTGGGCATTTCCCCGGTGGGCCTCCTAGTTCTGAAAGCCCAGGGCCACTCCTAGTGCCTTTGTCACTTTCCCGGTTCTGAAAGCCCAGGGCCACTCCCAGTGCCTTTGTCACTTTCCCCAGCTCCCCGAGGTTAACTGCAGTAGGAAGGGGAGGCGTCAAGCAGATAGAAAGAGAGGGAGGGAAGGAGAAGTTAGAGAGAAAGCGATCAGAGTGGAAGAGACGGAGAAGATGGACAAATGCATGGTTAATGACAAATACAAGTTCAGTTACACTACTAAAAGGAGAGACAGTGGTGTGACAAAGGTCCCCGCAGCCCCCGCGGTTTCGGGGAGCCCCCAAACACCAGGGGGGCTCTCAGCACAGCACCTGGCCTGAAAGAGTCTGCGGGGGGGCCCTCAATGTTCTTTTGCAGAGGGGACCTCCTCCAGTTTCGTTTACGCCACCGAGGAGAGATAGATTTATGTGGGCTATTCCACTTGCATCAGCTCATGGGGTGCAGCACTCGCTAAGATGCGTTGCCAGCGACACCGAGGTGCATACTGTGAGGGTGACTTACTAACATTTTGTGCTGGGTTTGTGTAACAAAAGTGACAGAAACCAGAACCATTTTTTCTCATTATTTACTTTCCTGCGCAAAACTTGTTTTGCACTGAATATTCACTAAAAGTAACACAGTACTGCAAAATAGGGTTTTGCATAAAAACAATAATGGCTTTTGGCCCAGATTTACTAAAGCCCAAAATGCTGTACTGCATGAGAAGGAGAGACCAGCAGAGCGCCACATTTACTGAGATATGGCACTCTCCTCTCTCTAGCACTGGTGCAGAAATCTGCTACCTTGCGCCATGCACACACGTTTGCACCATAGTGTAAGGGTGTCTGCGTGAGTCTACAGGTTTTGTACTGGAAGGGCACCCTTCTAGTACAAAATACTACGCTTAGACTAACTTTAAAACTTTTCACATTTTGTATGTGTGCTGTACTGTGCAGCACACAGGCAAAGTCAGAAAAGAAAGACAAAATAAAAGCATTTTTCCGTTATAGCGCCTATTGGAAATGGGGACTATTTTTTTACATAAAACTCTGTCTACTTTTTTTTTTTACTAAATTGGGTTTTGTGCCAAAAACCTTGGACGGTTGCACGGGAAGACCCAGGCACTACTCATGGAACTCCCCTTGGCACTAAGTAATGCAAAGCAGCGCTATATGCTGCTTTGTGTTACTTTCAAGTGACTTTCCAGCACAAAGCTAGTAAATATGGAAAAAACATTTTGGATCAATTTGCATCACTAAACACAACACAAAATCTTAGTAATTATACCCCTTTAAAACCAGGGTTAAAAGGATAAATGTTTTTTTCCTCTTTTCTGGTTTTGTATGTGTGCTGCACTGTGCAGCACACATACGGAGTAGAAAACGTTTCAAAAGTCGGCTAGGCATAGCATTTTGCATTGGAAGGGAACCCTCCCAGTACAAAACCCATGCTAGACTCTAGCACACAAATTTGCACAATGGCACAAAGGTGTGTGTGTGGCACACAGCAGCAGAATTCTGCGCCAGCACTAAGAAGAGGGGAGTAGAGTATTATATCTCTGTAGATATGGCGCCCTCCTGCTCCCTCCCTGTCACGCACACAGCGCAGCAGTTTTGGTCCTGCGTTGGGTGGCACTTTAGTAAATCTCCCCATGTGGTGACTGGGAGAGCGGGCAGACAAGCATGGCGCAGAACTTCCGACTTCCCTCGTGCACCCAGCACCCGAAGCGCCTGTCTCACCCAGCCCGTCTGGACAGCTGCACACACAGTGATTAATGACATAAGCTCTCTCTACCTGGGGCGATTACTCACCGAAGAACACCTGCCAGAACACTGTCCCGAAGGGCCCCATAGTGGGAGACACGCCAGCCCAGCCAAGCCATGCAGTGGCGTAATATAAGTGCGCGTAGCCCCTGCGGTGCACGCCGGCCCTGCAAGGTCTAGGAGGCTTCCGTAGCAAAAGTGGTAGGTGGTGGTCGGGGAAGGGGGGCCCTCCATGTACTTTGCGGGGGGCTCTAAAGTTTTGTTATGCCACTGAAGCCAAATAAAAGGAAACGAGAGACCCATTCTGTGCAAGGGGTGGGTCACGTGACGTGGTACATCTAGTTCTCCTCCCTCCACCCAAAAACATATTTGTTCAAACTGCATTTATATAGCACTTACTACTCCTGACGAGGCCTGTAAGGGCGACACATTTCTAATTTCATTCTATCATTAGAGATTGCTGTGCACCTAGAGACACATGTCCTGCTACAGTGATCAGATGTCACTTGAATCAAATCAAATCAAATCAAATAATTTCTTAAGCACACTACTCACCCTTTAGGGACTCAAGGCACTAGGAGGGGGGGTTGCCGGTTACTGCTAAAAAAGCCATGTCTTTAGGTGCTTTCTGAAGGTTAGGAGGTCCTGGGTCTTGCGTAGGTTGGTGGGGAGGGAGTTCCATGTCTTGGCGGCGAGGTGGGAGAAGGATCTGCCACCGGAGGTGGTGCGTTGAATGCGAGGGACTGTAGCGAGGGCGAGGTCAGAGGAGCGGAGCTTGAAGAGGTCTGTCCCATCACAAAAGCTGATGTGTTACACTAGCTTGAGAGGCATCAAAATATGGAGTACTTTGTGCTTAGAAGCTCTTCACAGAGCTGGAGAAAAGCATGCACAGACAGTGAACTTCTCTATCAGCACAATGTCATATCTTGTGTCATTTTAAATACAGATTTACAATTGCTAAAAGAGAGTACATTCCTTTTGAGCCATTTTGGCTGTCTATAGAGCAAAACATGTTTTCTTGCTTTTCCGCTTATGAAAGAAAAGGCTAGATTTCAGCAAAATCACTTTTGCCCATTTGGGGTTAAGTGTTCCATTTATGCTCAGATTAACACAGAAGCTCATGTTTATTACATGTTTTTTCCAGCATTTGTGTGATGCACGGCACCTCAATCGACTTTTGTGTCACAAACTATGCTGTGCTAACAGATAGCATGAGTGCAGTTGACATGAGTGCAGCTTGACGTTTTCTGTGCTTTCTATGGGATTAGTATGAAAAGGGAGCATTCTATATTGAGTTTATTGTCTCCAGGTCGTGATTTGGGGTTCTCGGTCTTCCATGTTCAGCTTGCCCCAAGTTCTACAGGTACTTGTGTGTAGGTTGGGCTCAGGGGAGGTTAGTTGTTGAATCTTGGGTTCTCCACTAGCATTGTTAAATGCCTGCACAACAGAAGAGATTTTCAGAGAAGTGCAGAAACAGGGGAAGGACAAACACACAATGTGGATGTAACCCTGTCTGGAGTGGAACGTCTTAGGACTTCTAATGCTTGGACTTTTGTTGGACTTTGGTCCTGATTTAGATCTTGGTGGAGGGGAATACTCTGTCACAAAAGTGACGGATATCCCGTCTGCTGTATTACGATCCCCATAGGCTATAATGAAATCATAATATGGCCGACGGGATATTCGTCATGTTTGTGATGGAGTAACCCCTCCAACAAGATGTAAATCAGGCCCTTTGTCGCCATAGCTAGTGGTAGTGGCTTCCTATTCGGGCAGTAGAGGGTGGACGTGCTGGGGACCCTGAAGGAAGGGGGTCTCCTGGTATATTGTAGAGGGGTCCTGTTGGGGTTGCCCCTGGAGAGGGTACTACTGACTACTGCTAGATTCAGAGGCACAGCTTGAGTAGCTGAAGGCCTGGGGTGCTTGGGGAGTGAAGACACAGAGGGCCTGATTTATGAAAAGCTAGCGCCGCCTTTGTGTCATTTTTTGACGCAAGCAAATGACACAAAGGCAGTGCTAGCTTTTCATAAATCAGGCCCAGAAAGTGGTCTGCCTTGAGAACTTTGGAGTTCTGTTGCCAAGAAGGCCCCTGTTCAGTAGATCACCATAGTTGGACAGGAGTGTAGGTTCAGGCCCCTGCAAATAATTGCTCCTAAGTAGGTCAATGCAAAAGCAAAAAAAAAAGCATAAACAACAAGGTGATGGATGGAATGCTTGAATAAATCTCAGCCACTGGAAATTGCTTGTGGCGCATCCCAATCCATTGTTTTTTTGCCCACAATGCCACCCCAGTTTGGACCCAACCATATGCAAATCAGTCTTGACCCTGCTCCGCATGGGAACAGTCCAGCCTGAACTGCCAGGCCAGGTCCTCCCTGGACCGGAAACAAGCTATTGTGGCTGATGAAGGGTGATACCCAGCAACCGGTCCTTGGAGTAGCAGTTCAGGCTGGACTGTTCCCATGGCCCATGGGGAGCATGGTCAAGACTGATTTGCATATGGCTGGGTCCAAACTGAAACTGCGTGGCAAGCAAAAAAATGATGGATTTAGGCCCAGATCTGTGACTGGGGGTGAATGTTTGACATTGTCCAGTATTCCGTCCATAATCTGCCCTTTTTGCCTAAGTAGGTGGAAGCAGAAGTGTCAGAGGTTGCAAGGGGGGTGTTCACATGCCTCATTGGAAAACAATACCAAATTTGTGGAGTCCAGCAGAACCTGTGTTAACACTGGCGAGTGCCCTAGTCACCTCATTAACATTGGGATTAGAAATAAAGTCACTATTTCATAGCTCCAGATGTTTAGGGAGTAAGTACAGTGAATGCCATGAAGCTTGGGGCACCCACAATGGCATTTTAGGCTGGATCTCAATTTCATCCCCATAGATCCCATTACCATTTGGGTTCCCCCTTGTAGACCAAGAGGTTTGTTTACACCACTGAGCTATATTTCGAATTATCCCCTTGTAGTTGGGGAGGCCATGGCACTTAATTCCTGCCATTAGAGTCCCTGTGTCTAACCCATGTGGCTTGCAAGGAATCTGCACAAAATCCAACCATGCTCTGGAAGCCGGCAAGCGTTTTAAAAGAAAAAGGAAAATGAAAAGCCAAAAATTGGTGCCAGCTGCAGCAGCCAGATCAAAGGTCTAGCCATATCCATAAAAAGATTACCCCTAATGTACTAGGGGCCTGGTTAGATCTTGGCGGATGGAATACTCTCTTACAAACATGACGGATATCCCATCCACCGTATTATGATCTTCATAGGATATAATGGGATTGTAACACAGCCGACTGGATATCCGTCACGTTTGTAACAGAGTATTCCATCTGCCAAGATCTAAACCAGGCCCTAGGTCTTTCAATAATATGCATATTGTCCTTGTGATGTCCCAAGAGTGGCAGGCACGCCAGAGAAGGCTGTTTTGTGTCATGGTACACAGGAGTAGAGGTAGGCTCCCAACAGGGCCCCTGTTTGATTTCATATATTAGCACCATAGATCTCTGATCCGAGAGGAGGATGTAAATGACCCTGGAAGAAGGTTTCCAGGTCTGTAAGCACTCTTGTGGCCTATCTTTTGCTGTGTCGTGGAATGCAGTGGATCCATTCACTTTTTGTATTCACTATGATTGGGTCTGTTTGTTGATGCTCGGTATTGTTTACACATAGGTAGGGCTTGATTGTGGTGGCAGTATAAACGTGCATGTTTGTGGTAACATCCTGCAATGATTGTTTACATAGACAGTTTTATGTTCTTCTCCTAAATGTACAGTGATACTCTTTGACCAAGTTAGTGTGCCTTCCTTTTTGTAAATATTCACCATATCTTTGCCAGCACTTACGTGGTGGTACAGTCTTCGAGATTAGGGTCTGCTGGTGCACAACCGTCAAAGGTGCCTATGGCATAGGACAAAGTTGGCATTTATGGGTTATTTGGCTTCTGAGAACTTTCCTTAGTGTTCTCCCCCTGTACTTTCTTAAACAGTGTTGCTAATTTAGTGTTTAACATTTAGTTGTGTGTGTATTACAGTATTTTTCATTTTTTAAATGAAAAAGACAATGATTGGAGATTCATTTATTGAACTTATTTGTTACTTTGCTTTGGTCTAAGTACTCCTGGTAATAATTTTAATGACGCCGGAGTAATCAGAGTAATTTCAGTAATTCTGCATTACTCTTCGATGTGGGATTACCAATAATGCAATTGCAGGGGCAGCCAATGGGAGGAGGTGCTAGGATCTTTTTGTTTTCCCTGCCCAAGGGGGTTCAACTACTTCCGGTGCCTTCTGCTTTCCCTTGCCCTGGACCTGTCATCACTGCCGCAGCCCAGGAAGTACCTTTTTTAATTTTGGGGCACATGAGTGCACGTATGAATGTATGTGCTTTTGTAGGTGTGTGCTGTGAATGGATATGTGTGTGTCTCCGTGCTTGTGAATGGTGGGTGCATGTGTGCGTGCTTGTGATTGGAAGGGTGTGAGTGAGTGTGCATGTGGATCGGTGAGTATAAGTATATGTGTGCATATTGCCCTCCTCACTGCTGAGCTTCATTACAGAATGTGGCCCTCCTCACTGCTCAGCTTCATTACAGACTGTGGCCCTCCTCACTGCTCAGCTTCATTACAGACTGTGGCCCTCCTCACTGCTCTGCTACAATACAGACTGTGGCCCTCCTCACTGCTCTGCTACATTACAGGATGTGGCCCTTCTCACTGCTCTGCTATATTACAGACCCTTCTCACTGCTGTGCTACATTACAGAATGTGGCCCTCCTCACTGCTCAGATACATTACAGAATGTGGCCCTTCTCACTGCTCTGCTATATTACAGACCCTCCTCACTGCTCTGCTATATTACAGACCCTTCTCACTGCTCTGCTACATTACAGAATGTGGCCCTCCTCACTGCTCAGATACATTACAGAATGTGGCGCTCCTCACTGCTCAGCTACATTACAGAATGTGGCCCTCCTCACTGCTCTGCTACATTACAGACTGTGGCCCTCCTCACTGCTCTGCTACATTACAGAATGTGGCCCTCCTCACTGCTCAGCTTCATTACAGAATGTGGCCCTTCTCACTGCTCTGCTTCATTACAGAGTGTGGCGCTCCCCACTGCTCAGATACATTACATAATGTGGCCCTTCTCACTGCTCTGCTATATTACAGACCCTTCTCACTGCTCTGCTACATTACAGACTGTGGCCCTCCTCACTGCTCAGCTACATTACAGAATGTGGCCTTTCTCACTGTTCAGCTACATTACAGAATGTGGCGCTCCTCACTGCTCTGCTACATTACAGACTGTGGCCCTCCTCACTGCTCAGCTTCATTACAGAAGGTGGCCCTTCTCACTGCTCTGCTTCATTACAGAATGTGGCGCTCCCCACTGCTCAGATACATTACATAATGTGGTCCTTCTCACTGCTCTGCTATATTACAGACCCTTCTCACTGCTCTGCTACATTACAGACTGTGGCCCTCCTCACTGCTCAGCTACATTACAGAATGTGGCCTTTCTCACTGTTCAGCTACATTACAGAATGTGGCGCTCCTCACTGCTCTGCTACATTTCAGAATGTGGTCCTCCTCACTGCTCAGCTACATTACAGAATGTGTCCCTCCTCACTGTTCAGCTACATTACAGAATGTGGCGCTCCTCACTGCTTTGCTACATTACAGACTGTGGCCCTCCTCACTGCTCAGCTACATTACAGGATGTGGTCCTCCTCACTGCTCAGCTTCATTACAGAATGTGGCCCTCCTCACTGCTCAGCTTCATTACAGAATGTGGCCCTCCTCACTGCTCTGCTACATTACAGACTGTGGCCCTCCTCACTGCTCAACTACATTACAGAATGTGGCGCTCTTCACTGCTCTGCTACATTACAGAATGTGGCCCTCCTCACTGCTCAGATACATTACAGACTGTGGCGCTCCTCACTGCTGTGCTACATTACAGACTGTGGCCCTCCTCACTGCTCAGCTACATTACAGAATGGCAATTGGCCATTTTTTCTTCCAATATGGCAGTTATCATTCCGAGTATTGTGCAAGCGTGGCAGGGTTTCAGTTTTGATGTTGTGTTAGCAGAACACAACATTCACACATTTCATATATCCTTTTTGTAATATATTTTTATTCCGTTTTTATAAAAAAACAATGAAGTTACGGCTACATATGACACAGTGTACCACCCACGGTATGCGTTGTCATCCCACCCAATCACACGTTAATTCCACTCTTGTACCCAGAAAACTTATTGTACATATTTTTGCACTGATATACTATACAATCTTCCATAAGACGTTAGTTACAGTTAATCAGGTAGTGCATTAGTCAGTTGTAGGAGTCCCACTGACCCCAGATCTTTTCATACCACCCCTTTCTTGGTATACCGCTTTCTGGGTGGTTCGACACCAGTCCATGTCTTTCCGCCATTCTTGAACCGTAGAGAGTGAGATCGCCCGCCACATCCCGGCGATATTCCTCTTGGCAACTGTGGCCCCAATCGTCATCCACATTGCTGCATATTTGGCCACGCCCTTTCTCCCTTTACATTACGCAGTAGTCACTTGACGTCTAAAGTGATCGGAATCGTCACCCTCGCCATCAGTCCGATGACCTCCGTCCAATAGGACTGGGTCCTTGGACAGGGCCACAGTAGGAGTAGAAATGTGCCGTCCTGTTCACAGCCTCGTGTGCAGGCCCCGGCTGGAGACCCCCCATCCTATGCAGGGTCGAGGCATAGAATGCGTGATATAGGATGCCTAATTCAATCAGTCGAAACCCTGCTCGAGTGGCTATTACTCTGGGGCTTTGTAGCGCCTCTCCCCATTCCTCAGTCTCCATTTGTCCCACTTGGTCATAAGTGTTCCCCAGGCTTCTGGGGCGTTATTCACCATCTTTTGATGTATGAGTGAGGTGGCCTCGTTGCTCATGGGGTCTAGCAAGAGCCTAGCCTCTAGGGGTGAAGAGTCTACCACATGTGTACCCCATGGGAGATGTACTATAAGGGTACTTGTAATTGTAATATTCTGTGTCTGTGAGTTGAAACTCTGCCTGTAGCTCCTCGAAGGTCCGGGGCCCCTCCCTATCACACATGTCCCTCAGCCTCGCTATCCCTCTAAGTTCCCACTTTGAAAGTCCCTGCAACCCACTGACGTCAGACATGAGATAGCTGTACCAGAGGGGTCTGTTCTGTCATTGGTCCCATCCAGCCCAGGAAGTCCCATATCCGAGGAGTGGCTTTTAGGATTGGACAATTTCTTTAGAGTGGCGACGGATACAAGACTGTTGAAGAGGGATGAAAGTCTTGCCGCCTGCGGGTGTTCTCTGCAAGGTACCACTGGAGTTCGTGGAGTGGACTCACCCTAGAGGCACTGCCTGTGCTGTGAGCATTCTTTCCTGCTGACCTTGGCTGTTAGGGAAAGCCTGGTGCCCTCTCTGCTCTCAGGAGGCATAAAGCTGGTTGTCAAGCAGTCGGTGCCACGCGAGATCCTCAACAATGTGCGACCACTTTTTGCAAGTTCAGTCAAGGTGCTGCAGAGGGGTTTGAGGCAGCTTTACTGGGGACCCTGCCAGTGATGCAAACTGGGGATACAGACATTCTTTGCTGTTCAACTACTACAGACACAGGTCTGCCTACAGTGATTTAATTTCTGACAATCTCTAGACTACATAACATAGCATAACATAACAACATAACATAACGCAGTGTAACATAACACCATCTTGCATCGTGTCAACATTTAATAGATCATAACATAATATAAAATTATATTCTGTGTCAAATCAACACAACATAACATTTTAAATCAAGCATCCACACAATGTCAGACTGGCTGTACTGGGCATCGGGCGTTTCCCCAGAAGCCTGGAGGGGCGAGTGGCCAGTTGTGTTACTGAGGGGGCCAGTTAGGTTACAGGGGGCCGGGTTTGTAGCAGTGTTGAGTATTTGTCCCCAGTAACAAAATTAGTAGGCCAGCATAAACCACTCAGCACTGACTTTCATTTCCAGCCTTCTTGTGTTTTGAAATCTGTCACGGATTTAAAAATATTTTCTGCAGAGTTCCTTGTATATCCAGATGTTTTCAGGCAACAATAAAATTGCCAAGCTATTTCTGGCGATTAATCTTCTTCCTGGAGAGAGATTGGAGTGTTTTCTAGTGGCAGTTTTGACTCATTTAAGATAGCGCAGTGGGTTGATGTGCCTGCTACAGAGAACATGTGCTAAGCAGATCACAGATCAGTATTTAATGTGCACAGCTAAGTGGCTTGCTGCTTTTGTCACAGAGATCTTTTTGTTACTGTGTTGTTCATCAATTACAATCGTAATCCAGGACAGTGATCTATGAACTGCTGTCAAAGCGCTGCATGCGAACTGCATGGCACAGGTAGGAAGTTATGTTTTTTTCTGAGTCTCTCTTAGCCTCATGTTGCTAAAAAGGGTTTGTTTCAGTAGAAATTAATTCTTATTAGTAAAGCCAACCTTAACCACTGTGTTACTTTTGGAATCCTGAGTTTGTGCTTCTCTAGACAAGGAACTCTTAAAAATGGCTACCAGGATGGATGATGTGAATCCTACACCCTGAAGTCCCCTTTGTCTTATGTAATATTGGTGTACACTGATTTACACATGTATTACTCATTATCCCTATGTGTGTGATGTAAAGTGCTCCGAGACCCTACACTCATACGAGAGGCGCTTTAAAACAAATGAAATACATGTGAGACAGGAGCTATGGAGAGATGAGGGGCACGGTTGGAGAGTGATAGTGACAAAATCATTGAAGAGCCGCAGAAAAGTCTGTTGCATCCTGGTGCACTGTAAGATAATTATTTACTATGCTTTAAAAGCTAATACAATTGAATATACAATGGCAAAATATGTTGTAGAATGCACCATTTTTACAATTTTCCCCAAATTTTCTTGGAGGGAGAACCACCTCTCTCAAATCCCCCTTGTAGTGGTTAGGCTTGCTCGCTACACAACGAACAGGCAGTTATTTTTTAGGGCCAGGGGCTTATTCTTCTGCCTCGAGCAATTGCTGCTAGCAAAAGACACATATAGGAAAGACGAAGGAAGGAAGGGAAAAACAAAAAAGCGTCATAAAGGGAAAAAGTAGAAAGCTTTAAGAGTGAGCTGAAGGGCAGGGAGTGGCTGTAAATGGGTTGAAGAGGCCCGAGATGGCTTCAGGATTATACCGCCTCAGTATTCCGTGTTCACACATTTAATTGCAGCAGCCGCGCGTTTAAGAGGAGGGCTTTGGGCACCGGCACCTTTTTATTTACAAATTAAGCACTGCGAACAGGGGCTGGTCTGACAAGAATTGCCAATGCTGCTTTGGGTTCCCAGTCCGGGCCTGTATCCATATTGAACATAACATAACATGAAATGACACGACATTACATGAAACAACATCACATCTTAAATCAGGTGTTCACATTGGACATAACATAACACAACGCAACATTACATGACAAGCATGACATAACATCTTGAATCAGGTTTCCATGTTGAATATAACACAACATAACATGACATGACATAACATCTTGACTCAGGTGTCCAAGTTCTTGGTCACAGAAGAATCGGCTCTTTAACTCGTGGCCCTACCACTATTCACTCGTTACAGCTATAAATTGAAGTTTGAGAGTGATTTGTGCCCATCACAGCCCATGGTGTGTGTTTTTTCTCCAGTGTTCCCAGGTGAGACTGCCCATTTATTCCATCAGACATCTCCCCGGGGGGCTGAGGACATTGGAGGACGATCTTTGAAGACTGGGGTTGTCTGCTGAGTCCTCTGCCACTTTCTCTGGCTCCCTCGAGTTAATTACAGCGGGCACAGCGGGTGCTCTAAGAGAGAGAGGGAGATGAGACAAGAGGAAGGGAATTAGACTTGTGTATTTTTGTCAGGACATCTTTTGGTTCCAACTCCAGCTCTGAATACACCCCCACACGTGCTTTGATCACTTGGCTAGCTGTGCCCTTCAGCGGCAGCTCCTCCGCTATGGCGGAGGTGCATCGCCCCCTGCCAGTAGCAGCAGCTGCAAAACTTGAAAAATAAGATGATAATAAATCGTGTTTATTATTGTTTTATTTTTCCAAGGGGCGGGCCATGGGGTACGACAGGTACGAGGGGGAGTGGTATGCAGTCCCCTCAGTGCGCATGTGTGTTTGGCCGCCCGTCTTAGGACTGCCAAACAAACATGAGCACTGAGTTGTCTCCAACCCAAGCTGTGTTGCCGGGTTGGAGACAGAAGGCACAGGCTCCCCGTCTGCCTGAGAGCGCAAAGCCAGGGCACAGGGCGCTCACGCCAATCCTGATGCTGCTCTCATGCTGCCTGCAGCATGAGAGCAGTCTTAGGATTGGCCGCAGAGCAGTTAGGGAGCCTGTGCCTCCCTGCAGTAGAGAGTTGGAGACCTGAAGAGTGGCTATGCGGCGGCGTTTGAGGTAATTTTTTAAAAAAATATTATTTTTGTAATGTTCAGACCCACCCCTTCCCTGCCCTGCCACTTTGCCCCGCCGCCAGCCACCAGCCGCGACTGGTGCCCTTTCATTCTTTGGGGTAACGTTTGCAGACTATTAACTCGTGTTGATGTTTTTTGCACCTCAATAATCATTAAATATTTATTTGTTTAGCAAAACTTGGCTTGGGTGTTGAAGTTCTTTATTTTGTTTGATTACTCTTTTGTATATGTTGGTAAACAGGCACCACACACACTTTCTGCTGGAGTGCTGCCTTGCAGCTTAAGCCATGCTACCAAAGGTGAGCTAAGGATTCCCTAGGGGTCCCTTTACAAACTGGACTGTGGGACACAGCTCAAAAGGCCAGGTCCTGTCAAACTGAGGACACTGACACACACAGTGACCTATTCACATCCAGCAACAGGCACACACACACAAACACACACACTGACTTATTCACATCCAGCAACACACACACACACTGACTTATTCACGTCCAGCAAGAGACACACACACACATTTTCACACTCAGATTACACTGTCAAAGGTTGACCCCACACATACACACAAAACACCTCCCATGTATTTAATCCATTTGCACACCCTAAACAACACATTCGTGCCACATACAGCACGCATTTAAACACATATAAACACACCCACAGTCGATATTCACACATTGATGTGCATAAAAAACACAAATGTGTGCGCACACACACTCACACACAAACACACAGTAAGTCACATATTATCAGCAACACATGGACCTACTCATAGCCATACTCCCAAACACAGAAACACATATTCCTAACTTTCCTTAAGTCACACCCAACCATATACAGACCCATCCGCCACTCACATGCACATTGTTATCCAGACACAAATGTGCAGACACGTATACAGGGTCGGACTAGGACTGAAGAGCATCAAAATAAAAATGTCCCCCACTAGCCAATCAGATTGCTAAAATATAGCCCAGAAATGCAAATCAGGGCTGCTTTGTACATGTAAAGAGGTGGTGCACCGGTGTTTGCAAGGTATGGGAGACTGCATGCATTCGCGCATGATACAGGTAATACAGTAATGTCAGAGAATTCAACAGCAAAAGCCAGGCACCCAGATTATAACATAGGCCCATACACTGACCTGTCAGACTAGCCCTTCTGGCCCCCACTGGCCCATAGCCCCATAGGCTAGTATACACCGACCTCAAACACACAGTTCCTGATTCACAAAGGTAAACGTACACTTCTGTGAAAGTTTCTGATTGTTTGCTAGACACATAGATATCTTACTCATAGTATCTAGTAATACTGGAAGGAAAGTCTTATCTTTCAAGTGCGGGACTCCACAGTTGTAAAGATACTACTGGTAAGATACCTTTGTGAATAGCAAACATTTGTAACCGTACTCAAGAATGTAAGTTTACCTTTGTGAATCAGGCCCACACTCTTTTATTTTGTCTAGTGTTATTTAAGCTCGCAATGTGCTGCTGAAGTCCCTGCTATTCCCATTTTCTTCTCCCGTACATTCCCAAGATCACACAGAGGAGTTGCACTGGGGTTGGTTCACCAGCCATTCTTCCAAACAGAGATCAGACACCTGTGCCGACGGCTGGGGTGTACAGGGAAACGGAACAAGAGTTAACCTGTAACCACAGACAAGCTGTCCTGAGCAGGGCCCTGAGTCAGAGACAATCCGGGGATGCACAGACAGGCAGTTTCATCTCAAACACACCGCAGTCCTGGGCCTCAACTTTTCCACATTAAATTATCATCATCCACCCTGTCATCACCAAGCAGCCTGGGAACAGACAGCTTTATGAGCTTCATGTGCTGCACACCCAGTGCTTAATTTGAGCCAGCGGTTTCTGGTGCAGAGCACCGCCACTTATTTTTGAGGGCCAGCACTTATTTTTCTGCATCAAGCATTTACTGCGAGGAAAAGACACATATTGGAAAGACAGAGGAAAAGAAAAACGAAAAAAGCATCACAAAGGGAGAAAGCAGAAAGCTGCAAGAGTGAGCTGAAAGGGCAGGGAGTGGCTATAAATGGATTAAAGAGGCCTGAGATGGCTTCAGGATTATACTACCTCAGTATTCTATGCTCACACATTTACTTGCAGCAGCCGCATGTTTCAGAGGAGGGCTGTGGGCACTGCATGTTTTTATTTTCAAATTAATACTGTGCTCAGGGAACCCCTCCCTCTCTGCCACTATGAGGAAGTCTTGTGCACGCCACAGCATTGCCAAGCATGAGCTTCCTATAACAGCATCCTCTCTGCCGCTGTCACACGACGCACAATCACACAACGGTGCCAAAAGCAATGGGGAGCCTCCTCTCCCCACACTCATGTCACCTGGACCTTGGTTACAACATACACCAGCAGTGCGAAGCACATTACACTGATGAGCAATGCTCTCTGTAGCTAGGAGCTCCCACTCACAGTGTGGGGTAACGTCCAGAAAAGATTACAATGACAGCGCAACACCTTCTCAACAGGCGTATAACTAGGACGTCTCACTCACAGTGTACAGTAAGGGTGAGAAGGTACAGTACTGATGGGCCATACCGCCTTAACAACCCTAGAACTAGGAGCTCTCACTCACAGTGTACAGTAATGCTGAAACATACCACACTGATGGCCATACCGCCTTAACAACCCTAGAACTAGGAGCTCTCACTCACAGTGTACAGTAAGGGTGAGAAGGTACAGTACTGATGGGCCATACCGCCTTAACAACTCTAGAACTAGGAGCTCTCACTCAGAGTGTACAGTAATGCTGAAACATACCACACTGATGGCCATACCGCCTTAACAACCCTAGACCTAGGAGCTCTCACTCACAGTGTACAGTAATGCTGAAAGATACCACACTGATGGGCCATACCACCTTAACAACCCTAGAACTAGGAGCTCTCACTCACAGTGTACAGTGATGCTAAAACATACCACACTGATGGGCTATACCACCTTAACAACCCTAGAACTAGGAGCTCTCACTCACAGTGTGGGGTAACGTCCAGAAAAGATTACAGTGACAGAGCAAAACCTTCTCAACAGGCTTATAACTAGGAGCTCTCACTCACAGTGTACAGTAAGGGTGAGAAGGTACAGTACTGATGGGCCATACCGCCTTAACAACCCTAGAACTAGGAGCTCTCAATCACAGTGTACAGTAATGCTGAAAGATACCACACTGATGGCCATACCTCCTTAACAACCCTAGAACTAGGAGCTCTCACTCAGAGTGTACAGTAATGCTGAAACATACCACACCGATGGGTCATACCGCCTTAACAACCCTAGAACTAGGAGCTCTCACTCAGAGTGTACAGTAATGCTGAAACATACCACACTGATGGCCATACCACCTTAACAACCCTAGAACTAGGACCTTTCACTCAGAGTGTACAGTAATGCTGAAACATACCACACTGATGGGCCATACTGCCTTAACACCCCAGTACTAGGACCTTTCACTAAGAGCGTACAGTGATGCTAAAACATACATCACTCATAGGCCATACCACCTTAACAACCCTAGAACTAGGAGCTAGCAGAGTGTACAGTAATGCTGAAACATACCACACTGATGGGTCATACCGCCCTAACAACCCTAGAACTAGGAGCTCTCACTGTTAGTGTACAGTAATGCTGAAACATACCACACTGATGGGCCATACCACCTTAACAATCCTAGAACTAGGAGCTCTCACTGTCAGTGTACAGTAATGCTGAAACATACCACACTGATGGCCATACCGCCTTAACAACCCTAGAACTAGGACCTCTTACTCAGAGTGTACAGTGATGCTGAAAGATACCACACTGATGGGCCATACCACCTTAACAACCCTAGAACTAGGAGCTGTCACACAGAGCGTACAGTGATGCTAGAACATACCACACTGATGGGTCATACCGCCTTAACAACCCTAGAACTAGGAGCTCTCACTCAGAGCTTACAGTAATGCTGAAACATACCACACTGATGGCCATACCGCCTTAACAACCCTAGAACTAGGAGCTCTCACTCACAGTGTACAGTAATGCTGAAAGATACCACACTGATGGGCCATACCACCTTAACAACCCTACAACTAGGAGCTGTCACTCAGAGCGTACAGTGATGCTAGAACATACCACACTGATGGGTCATACCACCTTAACAACCCTAGAACTAAGAGCTCTCACTCAGAGTGTACAGTGATGCTGAAACATACCACACTGATGGGCCACACCGCCTTAACAACCCTAGAACTGGGAGCTCTCACTCAAAGCGTACAGTAATGCTGAAACATACCACACCGATGGGTCATACCGCCTTAACAACCCTAGAACTAGGAGCTCTCACTCAGAGTGTACAGTAATGCTGAAACATACCACACTGATGGCCATACCACCTTAACAACCCTAGAACTAGGACCTTTCACTCAGAGTGTACAGTAATGCTGAAACATACCACACTGATGGGCCATACTGCCTTAACACCCCAGTACTAGGACCTTTCACTAAGAGCGTACAGTGATGCTAAAACATACATCACTCATAGGCCATACCACCTTAACAACCCTAGAACTAGGAGCTAGCAGAGTGTACAGTAATGCTGAAACATACCACACTGATGGGTCATACCGCCCTAACAACCCTAGAACTAGGAGCTCTCACTGTTAGTGTACAGTAATGCTGAAACATACCACACTGATGGGCCATACCACCTTAACAATCCTAGAACTAGGAGCTCTCACTGTCAGTGTACAGTAATGCTGAAACATACCACACTGATGGCCATACCGCCTTAACAACCCTAGAACTAGGACCTCTTACTCAGAGTGTACAGTGATGCTGAAAGATACCACACTGATGGGCCATACCACCTTAACAACCCTAGAACTAGGAGCTGTCACACAGAGCGTACAGTGATGCTAGAACATACCACACTGATGGGTCATACCGCCTTAACAACCCTAGAACTAGGAGCTCTCACTCAGAGCTTACAGTAATGCTGAAACATACCACACTGATGGCCATACCGCCTTAACAACCCTAGAACTAGGAGCTCTCACTCAGAGTGTACAGTAATGCTGAAACATACCACACTGATGGGCCATACCGCCTTAAAACCCCAGTACTAGGACCTTTCACTCAGAGCGTACACTGATGCTAAAACATGCATCACTCATAGGCCATACCACCTTAACAACCCTAGAACTAGGAGCTAGCAGAGTGTACAGTAATGCTGAAACATACCACACTGATGGGCCATACCGCCTTAACAACCCTAGAACTGGGAGCTCTCACTCAGAGTGTACAGTTATGCAGAAACATACCACACCGATGGGCCATACCACCTTAACAATCCTAGAACTAGGAGCTCTCACTGTCAGTGTACAGTAATGCTGAAACATACCACACTGATGGCCATACCGCCTTAACAACCCTAGAACTGGGAGCTCTCACTCAGAGTGTACAGTGATGCTAAAACATACCACACTCATAGGCCATACTGCCTTAACAACCCTAGACCTAGTAGCTCTCACTGTCAGTGTACAGTAATGCTGAAACATACCACACTGATGGGCCATACCACCTTAACAATCCTAGAACTAGGAGCTCTCACTCACAGTGTACAGTGATGCTGAAAGATACCACACTGATGGGCCATAACACCTTAACAACCCTAGAACTAGGAGCTATCACTCAGAGTGTACAGTGATGCTAAACATACCACACTGATGGCCATACCACCTTAAAAACCCTAGAACTAGGAGCTCTCACTGTCAGTGTACAGTAATGCTGAAACATACCACACTGATGGCCATACCGCCTTAACAGCCCTAGAACTGGGAGCTCTCACTCACAGTGTACGAGCTGAAACATACCACACTGATGGCCATACCGCCTTAATAACCCTAGAACTAGGAGCTCTCACTCAGAGTGTACAGTAATGCTGAAACATACCACACTGATGGCCATATCTCCTTAACAACCCTAGAACTAGGAGCTAGCAGAGCGTACAGTAATGCTGAAACATACCACACTGATGGCCATACCGCCTTAACAACCCTAGAACTAGGACCTCTTACTCAGAGTGTACAGTGATGCTGAAAGATACCACACTGACGGGCCATACCACCTTAACAACCCTAGAACTAGGAGCTCTCACTCAGAGTGTACAGTGATGCTGAAAGATACCACACTGGTGGGCCATACCACCTTAAAAACCCTATAACTAGGACCTCTTACTCAGAGTGTACAGTGATGCTGAAAGATACCACACTGGTGGGCCATACCACCTTAAAAACCCTAGAACTAGGAGCTCTCACTCAGAGCGTACAGTAATGCTGAAACATACCACACTGATGGGTCATACCACCTCAACAACCCTAGAACTAGGAGCTCTCACTCACAGTGTAAAGTAATGCTGTAAGATACCACACTGATGGGCCATACCACCTTAACAACCCTACAACTAGGAGCTGTCACTCAGAGCGTACAGTGATGCTAGAACATACCACACTGATGGGTCATACCACCTTAACAACCCTAGAACTAAGAGCTCTCACTCAGAGTGTACAGTGATGCTGAAACATACCACACTGATGGGCCACACCGCCTTAACAACCCTAGAACTGGGAGCTCTCACTCAAAGCGTACAGTAATGCTGAAACATACCACACCGATGGGTCATACCGCCTTAACAACCCTAGAACTGGGAGCTCTCACTCAGAGTGTACAGTGATGCTAGAACATACCACACTGATGGGTCATACTGCCTTAACAGCCCTAGAACTGGGAGCTCTCACTCACAGTGTACAGTAATGCTGAAACATACCACACTGATGGCCATACCTTTAACAACCCTAGAACTAGGAGCTCTCACTCACAGTGTACAGTGATGCTGAAACATACCACACTGATGGTCATACCTTTAACAACCCTGGAACTAGTAGCTCTCACTCAGAGTGTACAGTAATGCTGAAACATACCACACTGATGGCCATACTGCCTTAACAACCCTAGAACTAGGAGCTCCCACCCACAGTGTACAGTGATGCAGATGCATGCCGCATTGATGACAAAAGCCCTCCCAACCATCCTATGCCTCGGACCTCTCACTCACGTTGAGAAGCAGACCACATTCATGGCAGATACCTTCTTTTCACACGATTTTCTCCTGCTTTGCTCTGTTTCCAGTCTCTGACCTCCATACGCTCACAGTTTGGCCGCTCTGATGCACATGATCAGAGCCCAAGACAGCCCATGGCCGGCTCCATGTAGCCTTCTCTTTGTCCTTCAGGATGTTGCCTCAATGAGATAAAAGGTAGGTGTTCCTGGGCAAAAAATTACTCTAAGGCCCTAGCACCTTATTCATCCTCCCGTGCAAAAATCACGCACAGGGGAGGAGGGGTCAGCTTTTCATAATTTTTTAACGCCTGGGTCAGGGCAGGCGTTAGGGGACCTGTGGGCCTATTTCCATGGTGGAACACCATGGAATAAGCCCACAGGTGACCTCCCAAGGCCCTAGGGACACCCCCGCCCACACTAGAGGGACAGCAGAGGATAGGGGACCCCATCCCAAGTAAGTAGAGGTAAGTACAGGTAAGTATGTTTTCTTTAAGTGCCATTGGGGGCCCTGAAATGGGACCCCGTACATGGCACTGGGTGCAGTGGCCATGCCCAGGGGACCCTGGTCCGCTATGCGGGCCATGGGGTGGTGGGCATGACTCCTCTCCTTTCTAAGACAGGAGTCATGTGGTATGGATGGTTTGTGTCAGAAAACGACTCTAGGCAGGTTAGAGGCATTTTTGTAAGTATGCCCCTAAGCCTACAAATCTTTATAAAGCAGTGCACAGCCTGTAAACCAAACTAGAACTAGCTTTCTCCGGAGGTGCTGCCTGCCAGACTCCACCCCAGGCCCTCCAGCCTGTCTGAATGAAAAACGTAAAGTGGGTGTTGCCACAATGTCAAATCTTTCTGTGATCCATCCTGTTCCCTAGACTAAAGAAGGATATCCTGACTCTGCACTGTGCCACGCAACTCAGCTTTGTAGTGCAGAAGATTACTGCAGCACTGAAATAAATCTTTGCCCCACTGATGACGCAAGTATCCTACCTTGAGCTTCAAGGGCGAATATTATGTCGCCCATCCTGGCACATGCGCACTTTTACTCATCTCCCCAACAAGGCATGATTTTCAGTACCACGCTCAGTGCTCAACTGTCCTGCAATTCTCCTTTCTCCTCCCAATGCTGGCGGGCACCACCCCTTAAGCCCATGTATACCAGCCGACCCTGATTTATACACTCATGACACACAAGCACTCCCCTTAAAACCCGCCTACTACCCTGTGATCTCATGTAGTAACCTCCGAACTCAACACTTTGGATGTTACCCAATATTTTTTACAGGGGCTACCATAGTAATGATTTTATAATTTTAAATAAATGTTATAACTTGCTACTCTGATGATGATGATAATAATTATACAATTAAAGATAATATTGCAGTAATACTTTATGTACTACAAAATTAAGTTTGTGGATTAGGCCCAGGGGCAGAGCTGAGACTGACGGCTAACCTGACTGCTCCTTGTGATTACATCTAAGCAGACAGGTCTTCCCGCAAGACCAACGCTTTTCCAGCCTTAAAGGTGGCCAGAAGCTGGTGCCCAGCCATTTCCCGAGCGTCCAGTCCCATGAAGAACTGCAAGCATCCACCCCTGGTGCCAAAACACATCCATTCCCAGCCCTGGTGACAGACCAGGCGATAAAAGGCGAGCCGGGGTTGTCCTGAGGAGCACAGAGCTGATGACAAGTTAGTGTAGTACAGTCCTGGAGCCGACCTCATCAGACGCTAACAAGCTTCACGCAACGGGGCGGGCCCATGCTCCCATAACCCACTTTGCCCAACGCCAGGGTGCTAAGCCGCAGTTTGTCGGCCTCTTTCCGCGTGGCAGTCCATCACGCGTGCCTTGGCTCCCCTTCTCTGCTGCCGCCCTCCAGATTAATAGTCAGGGTAGGAAGTTCAGCCAATTCTGTTGTGTTTACTAGAGGAAGGGCAGCCAAGATGGACGGGCTGTTGAAGGCGCTGGCAGACCTCATTAGCAGGGTCTCTATGTGGGAACTCGTGAAAGATATCGTGTTCCCGCCAAAACACCCTTAAAAGTAGCATTTTTCATTTCACTCAAGGTGCATTGGCTTTGGTTTCTTGCCTTTGCCCTGGTACTCAATGAAAGACCAACTTTCTAACTTTTCAAGTACTTCCTTAATTGAATTATTATGTTTGGGACTATTAACTGAGCCCAGGTCTCAGATAGACTGCCATTCCTGTTTAACTAATAGAATTTTGTGTAACTTGATGCAAAAATAGGCCACCTTCTGATGGTTTCTTCTATAGCTCTTTCATCAGCCCAGAGTAGGGTTTAAAGAGCTGAATATAACTTGATTTATTGAGTTGGAAAGTGACAAGGGTACTTGTAGGATGCAAACCAATGAGATGCAGTTTATGCAGAGGTTCCTGCTGCATGCACACAACTGTCTGCTATATAATGTACCAGAAGAGCTCTCTGATAAGTCTGCTTAGCACGATATATGTGTCATCATTGAGACAAATTGCTTATTTTTTCTCGTAAAAGTACTAAGAAACTATGCAAATTAATGCTTTTAGTGCAAAATATGACGCCCCCAGTATAGAATGTTACTTCTTCCCACGTGAAGACATAGTTCATGAGAAAACGTCTATTCGCAAAAGTTTTGGCCCAGATTTATTAAAAGTGGCGCTGCACCTTAGTGCCCCCCTAACGCCACCAAGTGTGCACTGTATTTAAAATACGACACACCATGGCCGTAGTCAGGTGGACTAGCGTCATAATTTGTTTACGATAGACCTGCGCTTTGCAGGACTAGCATGAAAAATATGATGCTAATCCTGCAAAGCACCCAGAAGCCTATTGAACACAATGGGAGCCTCTTTTTAATGCCTGCACATAGCAGGAGTTAAAAAATGTCAATAAAAATGTTGCAAAGGAATCTCATAGTTTCTTTTGCGCCATTTTTACGGCCCGAGCACCAGAACGCCCCTCTTGCATATATTATGCCTGGCTCAGGCATAATGTGGCACTAGGTCAGGGTTCTGCAAAGTCGGTTCTGGAGAGCCGGGTCCATGCCAGGTTTTTAGCATATCCACATTTAAAAAAAAGATGTATCACAAATCTACATTATTCTAAATGTGGATATGCTAAAAATCTGGCATGGACCAGGCTCTCCAGGACCGACTTTGCAGAACCCTGCACTAGGTGTTACAAAGTGGCGCATTGCAAGCATTGCGCTACTTTGCACATATGGTGTGGCGTTTTTGCCCTTCCAACGTCACATTAGCATTAAAAAAATGACATTAATTTGGCGTTGGAATGGTGCTCGGCCACCATAAATCTGGGCCTTTATGTGCGAACTAATGTCACATGCTCAACAGTTACGTGAAACAGCATAATGTGATTTATCAGAGATTTCACATCATGCAAAATTCCGTAAATTCACAGATTTCACTGGCCTAATTTAAATATCGCCCAAGCCAAATAAACTTGCAAAAACTGCATGCCCCATTATGTTATGAATTGTTGTGTGGTGTTTTGGGAATTTACAAAGGTGTCCCAGGAGCACAAGTGAAAACTTGTGGCACTCGCAGTGTCCCAGTCACACCCATGAAAACATGTAACTGTTGCGGTGTCCTAGGTGCATTCCTGGATTCATGTGACTCTTGCAGTGTCCAAGGAGCATTCATGAAAACATGCAACTATTGCAGAGTCCCAGGTGCAGTCCCGAAAACATGTAACTTCTGAAGTATCCTAGGGGCATTCCTGGAATCATATGACTGTTACAGTGTCCCAAGAGCATTCATGAAAACATGCAACTGTTGAAGTGTCCCATGTGCATTCCTGGATTCATGTGACTCTTGCAGTGTCCAAGGAGCATTCATGAAAACATGCAACTATTGCAGAGTCCCAGGTGCAGTCCCGAAAACATGCAACTTCTGAAGTATCCTAGGGGCATTCCTGGAATCATATGACTGTTACAGTGTCCCAAGAGCATTCATGAAAACATGCAACTGTTGAAGTGTCCCATGTGCATTCCTGGATTCATGTGACTCTTGCAGTGTCCAAGGAGCATTCATGAAAACATGCAACTATTGCAGAGTCCCAGGTGCAGTCCCGAAAACATGTAACTTCTGAAGTATCCTAGGGGCATTCCTGGAATCATATGACTGTTACAGTGTCCCAAGAGCATTCATGAAAACATGCAACTGTTGAAGTGTCCCATGTGCATTCCTGGAATCATGTGACTGCTCGGTGTCCCAGGCACACTCCTGAAAACATGTTACTGTTGAAGTGCCCCAGGTGCATTTCTGGAATCTTGTGACGGTTGCAGTGTTCGACATGAATTCCTGGAATCATGACTTTTCAGTGTCCCAGTTACACTCCTGAAAACACGTAACTGTTGCAGTTTCCAAGGCGCATTCCTGGAATCATGTGACTGTTGTAGTGTCCTAGCTGCATTCCTGGAATCATGTGACTACACTCCTGAAAGCATGCAACTGTTGCAGTGCCCCATACACATTCCTGGAATCATGTGACTATTGCAATGTCCCAGGTGCAATCCTGAAATCATGTGACTGTTGCAGTGTCCCAATCACACTCCTAAAATAAGTAACTGTTGCAGTGTTACAGGTGCAGTCCTGGAATTGTGTGACTGTTGCAGTGTCCCAGGTGCAACACTGGAATCATGTGACTGTTGCAGTGCCCAAGGCACTATCCTGAAAACATGTAACTGTTGCAATGTCCCAGGCACATTCCTGGAATCATGAGACTGTTGCAGTGTCCCAGGCACATTCCTGGAATCATGAGACTGTTGCAGTGTCCCAGGCACATTCCTGGAATCATGTGACTGTTGCAGTGTCCCAGGCACATTCCTGGAATCATGAGACTGTTGCAGTGTCCCAGGCACATTCCTGGAATCATGTGACTGTTGCAGTGTCCATGGAACACTCCTGGAATCCTGCGATTGTCGCAGTGTCCAGGTTCACCTCCGGAATCATGCGACTGCTGGTACGAAACTTAAGGAAGTACATTTCTGATTTATTTTTTGAATGGGGCTGGCAGTCATTTTTATGAAACTGACGACCGCTCGTGTTCGGCAACGCCCGTAGCGCTGTTTCAGACGGGCTGTGTTTCCAGCAAACTTTGCAGTCTCCTGCAACATTTGACCTAATATAATCTACCACAAACCCCCAACCCAACCAAACGCATAAAGAGCCCCCCGTTTATGAATTAAAAACTCCTATTTTGTTCACAAATTACGAATTTTCCTTCGTAAATGTGTTGGATAATATATTGTTGTACACAACAAAAATGTTTTAGCAAATCTGTTTCAAACTTCTGTCGGAAGAAATGTGTTGTGAGCGTTTCAGGGCAGGGCATTTTGATCACCCACAAACCTGCAAGCCTGTGACTATTCAAAAACGTTTGGTTGGCACTTTCTCGCTCTGGATACAGTCAGGCACTCAGTAAGGATTTGCCAGGAATGTAGTCCCTTTTTGTTGATAGTGAGGTGTTGCAAAGTTCCCGATGTTTGCCCTTGCAAATGTTTCGATGATTCCTGGATGCCTTCCTGAGGGCATAGACTAGTCCAGGCTCTCTCTCTGCCACTCATTGGCACAGATAGCATCCTTCTTGCTGGCATCACAGAGCCTTTCCTGACTGCAATGACAGCAGCCTCTCCTGCAGCCACACCACTAATCACTAAACAAATAAAGTTTGAGAACATCTCTTCCACCTCAAAGGATGCCCATTGGGTTCCACTTCCGGCTAGAGCTTAATTTAAAAGCTGTGCTACCTATAAAGCACTTTACCTGAAAAGACCTGACTATCTGGCCTTTAACCCTACCTCACCTAGTGGTGCTCGCACAGCCAATAGATTATCCCTCGCCAGGTTGGAAATCCAAAATACTTCCTTTCACTTCGAGGTGCCCTAAACTCTGCACGTGCCACTCATAGCTGCCAAGTTTCCCAGGTCCATGTGTGATGTACTGCTTCAGTCCAGATTTCTTCCTTTGAATTATGGGACTTGTGGTCCTGTTTTATAATGGAATAAGCAAGAATTCAAGTGCCAGACTTCAAAGAAAAAACCTGGAAAAGAGCAGCACATCACGCATGAACCTGGCCTCTAGACTCTGGAATGACTTGATTTGCACCTACGGCTCCCTCCATCACTTTTCAATTCAGGATATATCTCCAAGCCGACTTCTTCGCCACCATCCTGCCTTCCTAGTGGCATCTCACTCTCCCTACTTTCCTTCCCTCTGCTGGACAGTGAATCGCATGTACCTCTCACGACAGTGGCTTGTTTCTCATTCTGAACACACGTGCATGCCCTCTGCCCTCCTTCCATCATGTACAGTCAGGTCTGGTATACATTCTTGTGCTATGTGCAGCTCTCCGCCGGTTTCCAGCATCGGTCTGTATTTTATAAATACTTCCTCCCACAATCCCCTATGAAAGTTTTCATAAAAAAGTGAAACACAGCGCCCACTCCTGACCTCTGTTTTTCTTGCATGCTACAATTGTGAATTTCAACAAGTACAACCTTCATCCTTCCAGGGATTGTAAATTGACTACCATATGAGTGTGTAACATTAGCACTACAGACCTTATACATACCAAAGCTGCAATATTAAATGTTAAATAGGAAGAGATTAGGAATCTGACCAACTAACAGGGCTCTGTCATACATCCAATGAGTGACCAATGACGGGTGATCTTCAACGCGTTACTAGATTCGGAGGTGCTCACATTGAAGTGCAGCGGGGTCCTGGCTCGGTACCCATATCTGTGGCCACTGTGAGACACTACTGAGCCAGTGGGGTAACAATAGCCCCCGTAGCTCCCGCGTTGTGGTGGGCCCCCCTCACGCACTGTGCATGGACGATGTCCCCCTGCCCTAGGTGCTCCAGGTTGGGTGCAGATGTAGGGCCCCCTCCATGTATTTTGCGGGGAGGGAGCCCTTTAAGGTTTGTTACGCAACTGAACTGAGTTGTGGCTCCTTCAATAGGAGTGACCATCCTGTGCTTAGAGGACTTTAAGCTGTTACACTCCTGCTCTGATTCCAGAGTGGGATCTTCTGGGCTATCTGGGTCCAGGGTATTACCATTAGGTCAGGTACTCCAGGCCCAGCGTACTAGCCATGGCCAGTGAGGAGAGAGAGGCAGCGGTGGTAGCCTGCTGCACTCATGTCTTGCAACAGCGATAGTCACCATCTCAACAGTCACATCATTCTTGCAGAGCTGAGGTCCAGGTTGTTAACTTTGCCCTGGGTTCCTCCTACAGGCAGAAGGAAATTTCTACTCAATTATGTAGCATGTCAAATACCATGGCCACTTTACCCCATGTCATGCATGAGTGTGGCTTGTCATTTTCACAAACACCTGAAACACGTGTTTTTTTTAGGGTGGAAAATGTGGTCACTATTATCTGCCCATTGAGTGTTGTTTTAGCTTATCTTGTTTTATGTTGTTTGATTAGGTCGCCACATTCAGAAGTTTATGTTTCCAATGTAAGGCAATTGGAATAGGGATTTTTTTACTCTCTTAGTGAGGGTCAGGCACAACAAGAGGTCCTGAAGAATCGCCACCTGATCTGTGTGACCGTATTAGACAAGAGACATGTTGACTATGACTAGCAGTTGTGTAGTTGTGTAGTGTAGGGCATACCCGCACACAGTTCCATAATATCCAAATCTCTAATTAGAGTGGCAGACATACATTTAGTTGTTGGTAGGGAATCAGATCATTGTTTTCTGTACTTACCCCTTTTTTGT
The DNA here is from genome assembly GCF_031143425.1 of Pleurodeles waltl. Classification (NCBI taxonomy): domain Eukaryota; kingdom Metazoa; phylum Chordata; class Amphibia; order Caudata; family Salamandridae; genus Pleurodeles; species Pleurodeles waltl. The sequence goes on from NC_090438.1 coordinate 56,642,827, forward strand.
TTATAACCTTGGCTGGAGTGCCAGGTTGTATTAAAGATAGTTTTCTTGGGCACCTGTAGCCAATTTTAGCAGTTTCCAAACCCTCTCTCACATCCACTCACTACCAGCATTCTTCCTTAAAAAGATCTCTGGCAAAGTGCCGGCCTGACGAGGAGCATGGCCCGATCATGAAGCATGTCATGCAGTGATGAGTGAGGGCTACTGTTCCTGTAAGACTAATGCATGTGGTGACAGAAAAGACCCCTACCCTAATCGGTAGAATGGAGTCTGTGCTTTTGGAACAGTGCATCTTAATTCAGTTTTAGGTGCATGTCAAATAGTGCCAACATCCTCAACAGTACTTCCTCATTGGTACCAAACTCCAGCATCTTCCAGTCATGCTTTCTCTGTCGTTTAGCATCCCTTGTCTGTCTGCTTTTCATAGCAGTCCCATCTCAGTACTCAAAGACCTTAGCATTGAGATATCTATCCTCAGGTGTAAGTGTTGCTATTCTTAAGAAGTGGCATCTCAATATGCTAGGGTCAAGGTAGAATCATCCCTCTCCAGTATTGCCAATTCAGAACCAGAAGGTGCACTTTTAAACTATCACTACCTTGTATCCTTCGTTTTTTCACTTTTTACTATTTACTTCAAAGTGCTATGTTTTTTCATCTTTACACGTTTATAGGAATTTGCAAATGTTGTCAGAAACGCACCAGCAAGTTGGTTTGCTTTTGTACTAAAGTCTTGTGGCTGTCTCTGCCTGCCACCACCCCCTCTTCCAGAATTTAAGTGTCTTTTATGCCCATGATTACGTGAAAAGTTGAAGTTCATAGGTGGCAGGCCTGGCTTCATTTTGTGCAGCAATAAAAATTACTACCAAGCCGCTGTGCCTTTTTCTTGATGTGGTCTTTGAAGGATAGAGAGAAGTCCAAGAGAAAATCCAATGGTTTGCCTAAGAATGAAAGGCGTGGTTGAAACTACCTGCAACAGAAATACGTGCTTGATGAGTCCCACATTTATGAAGACAAAATGTCTTTTTCTGGCTGATTTTGAAAAAAACTATAGACATCCAAGACTGAAGGAGGTCGAAGCAAGATCTGACTTGTAGATGTCTAGAGCTAACATCACTTTAAGATGTGAGTGGATGTTGTCGGTGTATTGATGGGTGGCGACGTCTTCTTGGTTAAGGAACACTTCCAGCAGCTTTATGTATAAGTTGGGTTTGTGCGGGGAGTACAGTGCCCTGTAAACCAGTGGTTCCCAACCTGTGGTCCGGGGTCCCCTGGGGGTCCACGAAGCCTCCCAAGGTGGTCCACGACTGCTTAGAAAATTAAACATTAACAGATTAGGTCCCCAGCTTACAGTAATGACTTAGTGGGGGGTCCCTGGACTCTAATAATGAGTCAGTGGGGGTCCCCGGGTTCCAGTAATCCTAAAGCGGGGTCCACAGACGTCAAAAGGTTGGAAACCACTGCTGTAGACCTTCACACCAGACCCGGGGGTAGATTTCAAAGATTTCAACATGACAAACTGACTTACTGAACCCTCTTAGAACCACACGTTGGAGAAGGTGATGTGTCTTTGGTTAAGCAGTGACACTTTAAATGGCATAAATCTTGGGTATCCACCAGCATACCTTTAGAGATGGTTGTATTGTTTTTGTGTCACAGCAGGACAGGCTTGCTGGTTTGAGAAAGTCCTAGTGAAAGAAGGTGGACCACATGAAGTAAATGTAGGAATGTCTTACGTTGTGATGACGCAATCCTTTTCACCATGGTCTAGTGTATTTTAGTGAAAGATGTGGCTGCAATGACAGCCTTTCATCGTTGTAAAGACCATGCTCGCTGATTGGACAAGTTAGGAAAGATAATGGCCCCTGTAATGGAGACAGACAACACACTTCACAGTCACTGATGATCTGACAATAGTTTAACACAGGAAATAATTAAAATTAAACTGGTTTGGCTCTGCACTCAGGCCTGTGTCCCCTCTCTTTATCCCCCTCAAAATATAATTCCTACGTCCGAGCACCTGACTGAGCCCAGCCAGGCTTAAAATGAATGAAGGATATTTCTCTTCACGTTTATTCTTTGCAAAGCTTTTCTATGTAGAGTGGGAAAGTTTGCAGAATATTTCTCTACGTTTCACATTTGGAGTGTTTTTCTATGTACAAACGGCAAAGTGAAAAAGTTCGCAAACTTCACATAGTTGTGAACTTTGTTACAGAACTTCGCAAAGGTTTCAAAAACCCGCTTGCAACTTTGCAAACTCTAGACACTACCATGTCTTTTCTCAGTTTTCATTCTCAATGGCAGGCGCATGACCCACTGATCCATGGTGAATGTACAGGACATCTTTTATATTAGTTAATCTGTCTCCTCCTGTCCTATACCGTTGCTCAGAGGTTCTGTGCCCTTGGGGCCTTTAAAACAGAGCAGCTTCATTCAGACTAAAGCAAGACTTGAGAGGTACATTAAGAAACAAAAGTTTTAAAAACTGCCTCAGGAGCCATTTCGTAAACGCTTCGGGCGCTACCACGTCTCTCAGACAAGGAGGGGTGCTTGTCTCCCCCGCCCGCGCTCCAAGGTGAATTCTTTGTCAGGATGTTTTGACATTGGCAGTCTCGGGTGAAGCCCAAGAATGCATCACGCTATGCAACCACCACAAACAATTAGCAGGCAGCGTGTCGACACGCAACAGGCTGAGCACGCTTTCTAGCGCCTGAGACAGCAGGTAAGAGAGGAGGAACCCAAGGGGCAGGTGAGGAGGCTGGGTGGCGAGACAACAGCTCACAAGCATCAACAACAATGCGCCAAATGCCTGGGGTCACCAAAGTGACCTGACGCACCCTTTGCCATCCGATGGCAGCGTCCATGCCTCACCCTCAGTGCCTTAATATCTTGTTGCTGTTGAGGAGGGAGGGTCCAGGGCATTATTCTGAAAGTCCTGTTTCTTTTCTGTACCTACCACCACGGTCAGGGGTGTCACGGGCAGCACCGTATCTACTATAGAGTAAGCGAAGGATAGCAGCTGCTACTCCTGGCTACTCTAATCAGGGCCGGGCTTTGGCATGGGCGAGCTGGGCCCAGGCCCAGGGCGCCAATATTCCAAGAGGCGCCACAGGAAGCTGCCTGACTTAATGATGGAAGCAGTAGCTCGTCCATCCCACTTGATTTCAATCGGGTCCCCTTATAGACTTTGTAATCAGTCCTTAATGTACCTCTTTTTTTTCAAAAAATTAGGCAAAATCCAATAACCCTTGGACCTGGGTACATAAACATTAGAAACAATATATGGTCAAACAGGGGAAAGTATACCTAAACTTCCACGGTAAAGTTAATTTCTCAAGGAAGGAACTACATTTATTTCATCCAGTATCCTTAGATTAATTTATATTTTCTTTTCTTTATCAAGTCATTTATTACAACCTTTTCATCTAGTCACAAGCTTCTTATGCTTATTATAAAATACTAGGTGCTCCTAAACTTAAAAACGCAGTGAAAGTAAATATTGTGATGCAAAAAAGTGTCAGTGTTATATACAATATATACAGAAAATGTGAGCTTCCAAAGGCTCCTTCAATCTAGGAGTGGTGAAGTCACTATATAATTTATCATCAATCCACAATCAATTTTTGTCGACGATATTCTGCAAGCCCTGTTTCTTTTCTGTACCTACCACCACGGACAGGGATGTCACGGGCAGCACCGTATCTACTACAGAGTAAGCGAAGGATAGCAGCTGCTACTCCTGACTACTCTAATAAGGGCCAGCTTTAGGCTTGGGCGAGCTGCCAGGTCCGGGGCGCCAATATTCCAAGAGGCGCCACAGGAAGCTGCCTGACTTAATGATGGAAGCAGAAGCTCGTCCATCCCACTTGGTCTCAATCGGTTCCCTTTAAAGACTTTGTAATCAGCCCTTAATGTACCTCAGCATAACCGTTAGCACCCCATCAAGCCCTGCCCTCCTCCCATCTTGACAGCTCCTGCTGTTACCTCGCAGTGACCCCCACCCGCCCCCACAATAAACATCACATTTTTCTTTCCACCCAGGGCGCTGTCCTTGTCAGTCCACTTTAGGGCGGGCCCTGACTCGAATTCATGTCCATGTTCATGTGGGACCGATGTTACAGACTCACTACTAAACTTTCACGTTAAGGACATGTTTTGTTTTCGTTTCTGCTTCAAGCTGTTTCTCTGTTTTTATGAATCCAGACTATAGTCCTTCTTCTGCTTTCACATCACAGGGCTGTAAATATCGCCCCAATTGCTTATTTGCACACTCCATTGCTCTTAATGCTGCGGCTGCTCCTTTAATTGGGCCCCGAGACTTTGGCTGCTGCAAATCTAGACATCATTGTGGCTGGTCATAGCCGCAGCAGTCAATTTTTTATTTCCATGCTTCATCCCTTAGAACGATGACTCCACACCGTCTTGATGTCAAAGTTTCTGATTCTCGATCTTCTAGTCCATGATCTGGGTGAGAATGCTCTCTGGTCCCTTGTTTCAGTGCTCTGAGGTTGTCATTTTTCGTGCTAAGTATTTTGTTTCCATATCTAATAATTGTGGGCGATGACAGAATAGTCCTGTTTCTATGTCAATGCCGAAGGTCAAAGATTCTGTGTCCAGCTCCAATTCAATGTCAGGACCGGAGGCTTTGGATTATGCTTATCTTCTCTTTCTTTGCTGCTTCGCACAAGAGATAAGTGCCACAATCTTTTCACTATTGATGACGCAGAAAAAGAGGGTCCTACATATATTCATACATATTGCATAATCAAACTAATAATATAGAGTGATGTTAGTAAAAGAAATAATATACGAGGGAAAATGTGCCCTCGGGGTAGTTCGCCATCATTGTAAACGAGCTTTATTAATCATGAAGTATTGAAAATGTAGTAATCCGTCATAATCGCAAATGTATGCCATGATTTCTTGTTTGAAAACTGTTTTGCTTCGCTTAAATTTAGTATAGGCTTTGGCCTAGTTGCTTGGCTTCAAATTCTAACTGCGTGATTCTTTTTTCCTTGAACTAATGAAACATATATTCTTGCTTGAAGTTGTATTTTTTCCAGTAGAAACTGGCTGGTACACTTATCTCCAAGGTTTCGTGCTAGGCCGGTTACATCCCCTTTGATACAAGGTCAGTCTCTGCAGGTGTGGACAATGAAGGTACAGATACCAAAAATAATTGGCAAACCATGATACAATTTGTGTTCCAAGGCTCCAAGGACAGTGTATGCATAAATGAGCGCTAGTAAAAGACAATTTTTCATTGGACAATTTGAAGCCAACCTATGAACCCTCCAATGGAAGACCCTTCAGAATTTGGAATGTTTCTTACTTAAACCCACCGGACAAAGAGAAGTCAGCCATTTTCCTCGATGCCAGTTTGAAGCCTGATGCCAGACTCCATTTTGGACAACACCCTGATACCCCTTTCTCTATTCGAGAGAAAGAGACTTGAGAATTCTCACCCTAGAGACTTTAACTTTGACTTGCCCCGTCTTGCCTATGCAGTAACTTTGCCCCATTCTCCTTGCCGCTGCAAGGAAGTTTGCCTTTAACTTTGCCCCTTCGAAACTTGCCCCGTGCTGATCGAAACGGTACCTGAAGGACGAAGACTTTTCTTGAATGCTGATTGTATTTGGTAAATATGAAAGGATAAATGTATTATGCATTGTGTTTTTCCATTTAGGTACCAACTGCTATTTTGACAGGGCCCTAGCTAGAAGTTTTCCAAATTTGTGTGACTAAATTCGTTTCGCATGAAGCCCCACATGCCAATGCTAATTAGAGGTTAATCGAGGTATTCATTCAATGTATCATGAAGAATTGAAATCTTGTTATGCTGACCGAATGTATGCAATTAGTCAAATACAGTTAGTCACATTGGTGATTTGCATTGCTATAACAGAGTGTATCATCATCCAGATTTTGCGTAGATTGCGTTTCTTCCACCGTTATGGACAGCTAGTAATATTCATATACATATATCAATTGGTGTTGAGACACATATATATCGTGCTAGCTTTGTTAATATAGGGAAATAAATTCACTAACTTTTAATAAACTGGTGTGGTTATTCATGACTGAAAGGTCATGGTGCGCCGAAATACCAACTGTTATTGATTTCCGATGTGCTATATTGACCTATTAATTGGGTATTGATGACCAATTACAGTGGTTATTGATTTATTGATCTGAGTGACTCGACTATTTTAGGATGAGGAGAGCCCGACTCGGTTAAAAGATTCACCGACCTCCAACGTGTCCAGGTACAGGTAATTTTATAAGGGCTGGACGCGTTACCAGTAGATGGTAGCAGAGATTGATGGTTTTGCCCTTTGGGACCCCATCCGAACAATAGACAGAGTCAAGTTAGAATTTTTCTTTGATAAAACAAGTCGGAGAGATGATGATGCCCTAAGTCCCCAATGACTTTCCCGGGATCTCGGAGCTTGCGAATGGAGGACATGGAGGTGTGAGAATGGTCTCGGCGTTTCTAGTGACGGTGTGAGTGAAGTTAGGGTTTCGCGCTTGCACAGCTTATCGCCGCAGATTAATTGAGAAGTTTGTGAGGATTTAAGGGGTTAAAAGATATTAGAGGACTGTTCCTCAAAAGGTGTGAGAGTAGGGAAGTCGTCGAACTTCACGTGTGTGTAGCGCTTTGAGCAGAGAAAAATTGTCCACGTGGTTGTTGATGTTGAGACGGGCCCTGCGAGGTCAAGAGACTCCGGAGTATGTTGAAAAGTGTATGTGACACTTGTTTGATGTTGTGATCTGGTCGGTTTAATAGGTTGATCGGGCGTGGTCAACAAGTCGGTATGAATGTTGCAGAGTGAAAGAAAATTTCGACTTTGAGATTTGACGAATTCTAAAGTGCACTAGAATAGTTCATTGATCAGTTGAGAGTAAAGTTTGCGGGTCAAATTTTGCTTGCGAAAGTGGGAAACCGAGAAAGATGGAATAACTGCCGAGGCTAGTGAAAAATCCCTAAGGTTTCTGAAGCGATTGTATTACCTTTCCTGTAGTAAACCGACAGATCTGTTTTATTCTTTTGGTTAAGTGCTCGCGTTATATTGCAGAAATTAGTTTATGAGTGAAGTCGAATGAAAAGAGGACAAGCCGCAGGACTTTGTCAGCCGCAGTGTGTGAGTGTGACGTCACTAGGAGCCGCGCTGGGATAGGTCGGTTGGTGAGAAGGGTCGCACACGGATTGGACGCAGTCCGTGAAGCGCAATTGGAAGGGGAAAGGCAAGCGAAGAGTATTCCGGGAATTAAAGTCACTTATTGATCACATATTTTTTTAGAAAAACAAAAGACGGAAAGATGAAATTTTTCAAAGCATTTAAGAGTGCCATGAGGGGAGATGTTTATATTAAAGCAAATGTAGGAGAAGAAACACCGCCTGAGGGTACACCAGCTTACATTGTCATTGAAGAAAAAGGTGTCGCGCCATGTCTTTGGCTAAAGCAATGGTGCAAATTGACAGAAAAACATGGAAGCGTAGCGTTCCCTATTCACGGGTCGTTTAACCTAAGGGTTTTAGAAAATCTGAGGTTTGCGCTATACGACATGAAAGTACCCCCAAGGCCAGCACAGTTTGAGGCATTGGCAATTTGGGAGCTAATAGCTAGAAACCAACAACAAAAGAAATTTGAGACAAGAATAAGAAAAGTAGAAAAGACACTAGCGGATGCTAGATGGGACAGTACACAAAAGGTTTGGAGATCGGACGTATTGCAGGGAATTAAATTGTTTCCAGCGATTGCCGAGGAAGCGGAGACGGAAGGAAGGAAAGCCACCTGTAAGACAAACAGGAGTCAGTCCAGAGAGGGAGAGAGCAATAGAAACTCGAAAAGGGGAGACGAGTCAGATGATGAGGAGTTCATTATACAATTGCTGAATGATCGCCCACCGCCATATGTGGAAAGCGAAAAAGGCTCAAGCATTAGTACTGCCCCTCCAGAACCAATACAGGGTAATGTAACGCCAAATTTGAGAAGATCTCAGAGGCCGAACAGTTCTGACATGCCTTTCTCACCACGAATACCACGGGTTCAGAGGATGTACCCAGACGTGCCAACATTGAAACCTGTTGATAACTATCAGCCACAGGTTTAAAGGCACTGTTGTGATGAGCATAACATGGGAATGACTTCCGATTCAATGGCGCAGGGAGGGCAAAACTATCAGAGACCGACATTGATTCAAGCTGAATCAACACAGTTCTCGATGCCCCAAAAGCAGACACAAGAAGTGCGAGTAGTAGAAAGCCAGTTAGGTATGCCAGCAATGATGAACCACAATGTGGGGATTAACATGCCACAGAATTCGGGGAACAGACAGAATCCAGACGCAATATCCCTACCTATCACTGTAGGTCCACCAGTACCACTGTATATACAGGCAAATTCAAGCACCAGCGACCAAGGGTTAATGATACAGAATGGGACAGGGAGAAGATGCATAGAAACCACTCCAGAGACAACTCCGATAGCGGCACTGCCAAATGGATCTGGGTCCTTGTCAGAATTTAGCCCAATTCCAATTTGTGCTCCGTCAACCGTGGTAAGGTCACATCCACCACTATTAGTACCATTAACCTCACAGACTGAAACATTACAGAAACCGTCAGTGGCAGTTGATGTAACTGCTACACTGATGGGACTGAACGCGCAACAGCTAACACAATGGTTCAACAGCTTGAACTCCCCACAGAGTGTATCCAGCGGGAAGGGAGAAGAATACCTGAATAAAATAAGGTTGGGTATGGAGGCAGATGAACTGGTTGAGGGAACAATGGGTTTGAACAGATTAGAATCATACACGGAGGAAGAACTAAGATACATGTGCCCTAGGATTACAAGAGAAGTGAGCAGCATACATAAGAAATTACAAGAAATTGCAGACAGACACGAGATTGATATAGGTAAGACTAAACACCTGAGTAGGAGTTACAGGTTAGACTTCGACACAAAAGACTTTGAACACATGAGATCCGCAGGGATGAAAACACACCTTAAAGAGATACTGCAGAGTCCACAGGTCTGGAGATGTTTAGACAAGTGGGAAAGCAGGTGGGTCAAGAAAAAGGATAAAAAGAAGGAAAATACTTTGGAACGAAGTGAGAAAAAAAAACAGAATGACGATCTGATAACCATATTACCAATGAGAGAGACAGCAGGGGGAAAACTTGTGCATGTACCATGGCACAGGTGCGATATTCAATCCTTTACGGACGACTTTCCCAAATTGAGAGAAAAACCGATCGAGTGGTATCAACAAACAGATAGATTTGTGAAACTCGCGTAGTGTCTCTGGGACGACCTGAATACCTTGTTCGAGATTGTGGTTCCGGCTGATTTGTGGGAAGATTGTAAAAGGGCTGTAGGTTGGCCGACGAGTGAACCAGAGAGAGATAGGGACACAGGTGCGCCATCACCTACGGTAATGAGTTTGTACCACAAGGTGATCGAGCACTTGAAAACCAAGGTTGCGTCGAAAAATGTGGATTGGCAAAGGATTGACAGGACCGCCCAAGAGATTAAAGAATCTATACACGCATATTATGAGAGGTTGTTGAAAGCGTTTAAAAATTACAGTGGCACGGAAACGATTGAGCCAAAGGACATGCTTCATTTTGTGTTCAGGTTTGTGGAAGGGCTGAGACCTGAAATTAGCCAGATGATTAAATCGCATTTGATTTGTTGGCAGTCAAAGTCGATCGATGAAGTGTTGAATTATGCAAAATACTGCAGTGATGAGATTGAGACAAAGCAGAAAAGATTGGAGGAAAAGGTGATGGTGATGCAGCTCAGAGCAGCTCAGACAGGTTTAAAAGGTTTGCAAGGGTTTCAACAACAGATGCCGCAGCAGCAGCAACAGGGAAATGCTATGTTTCAGCCGCAGATGAGAGGCAGAGGCCGAGGAGGTTTTGTGAATAATGGTCCTGATTTGAATACCGTTATGATTCCAAATGGTATACAGGCAATGAAGAAGGTGATGCCATGTCACACGTGCGGAATTGTCGGGCATTGGAAACGGGAGTGCCCAATGATGGTGCAGGAAGGTGTAGGTCAGCAAAACAATGATGTCAATGCATTTCAAACTATGAGAGGACCGAAACTGAGAGGTCCGAACCCAAATTTCCAAAACAATATGAACCAGATGAAGGGTCTACAATCCATGCAACCGCAGCAGGTGCAAATGCCCCGTGTGCAAATGACACAATTGCAGCCAATGCAACAGCAGTTTCCCATGGTACCTAATCAGCAAATGCAAATACCCTTAGCACCAATGAATCAGCAGCAAGCAATGCTTCCTCAACAGGTCACGTGTCAGGGAATGAGTCAAAATGACACAGTACACCAATTCCCACTACACAGCGAGAACGGAATAAACGATGTATGGGAGAGTGGAAGTTCAGATGAGGAGGGAAATTGTGTGCTTGCAGCATCTTTGGAAGTTGATCAAAAGGGTCCGTATGTGGAGGGAAGAGTTATGGGTCATCGCGTTTCATTCTTGGTTGACACAGGAGCTGCACGTTCCACTGTTAGGAGCATTGAAGTGCCAAATCTGCCACTTTCAGGGAGAACAGTTCAAGTAGTGGGAGTAGCAAACAGGTACCTGACAAACCCAATCACAGATCCAGTACAAGTCAGAATTGGCAACTATCAAGGGTCACATAATTTTGTGGTATGTGACTCGAGCCCGATATCACTGTTAGGGAGAGACCTATTGTGCAAATTGGGATGTTCGATTATGTGTTCGAACAATGGAATTAGAATTCAGACGAGCAGTGATGGGGAAGAGGAGGACAGTGTAGAAGGGGATGAGATGGAGACTGTCGATGAAGAGTATCCTCTGATTACCCTTTTTCCGATGATCACTGAAGCAGATATTCCAGCTGAGTTACAGGAAACAGTCGGAAAAGAAGTGTGGGATATGACAGGAAAAGAGGTAGGATTGGTGAAAGGAGTGGAACCAGTGAAAGTGACTGTAAAGCCCAATGTAACCTTTCCCCAGACCCCACAGTACCATATGGCACAAGACACCCTCATGAAAGTCGCCCAACTCATTGATGAGTTTGTAAAGCAGGGAGTACTGAAAGAAGTGTTAAGCAGTCCATGTAATTCACCAATTATGGGACTAATAAAGCCAAGTGGAAAGGTCCGAATTGTGCAGGACTTGAGGAAAATAAATGACATAATAATTAAATGCTGCCCTGTAGTACCAAATCCAGCTGTGATAATGTTTCAAGTCCCTTGCGATGCCGAGTGGTTCTCGGTCATCGACTTGTCACAAGCATTCTTTTCGGTGCCTCTTCATGAGGACAGCCAATTTCTCTTTTGTTTCAAATTCTTCGACAGAGTTTACAGTTGGTGTCGAATTCCTCAAGGGTTTTCGGAGTCACCGTCAATTTTCAATCAGATTCTAAAGAAAGATTTGGAAGCGTTGGAATTACCATTCGAGTCAACCCTAGTACAGTACATTGATGACTTACTGATTGCATCCAAGACAGAAAGTGACTGCACAGCTGACACCATTGCCCTATTGAACCATTTGGGAAGAAATGGACACAAGGTGTCTCCTTCAAAATTACAATTCTGCCGGAAGAAAGTGAAATATTTGGGTCACCAAATAGAGAAAGGGTCACGGAGAATAATGAAGGAAAGAATAACAAGTGTACTTCAAATGAGTCCCCCAAAGACGAGGAGGGAAGTGAGGAAGTTTTTGGGAATGGTGAGCTACTGTCGCCAATGGATTCCCAACTTCTCAACTCTAGCAAAACCTTTACTGAAACTGACCCAGAAGGATGCATTGGATGAAATTGAACTGAAAGGAGAGGAGATGGATGCTTTTATTGAATTGAAAGAATGCATGTGCAGGGCTCCAGCTTTAGGTATGCCTGACTACACAAAACCTTTCACATTGTTTTGTCATGAACGTGATGCATGTTCCTTGTCTGTCTTGACCCAAGCCCATGGTGGCGTAAACAGACCAGTAGCATATTTTTCAGCTACTTTGGATCCGGTCGCAGCAGCACTGCCAGGGTGCTTGCGCGCCGTAGCCGCAGTTGGTATCAGCCTCACTCAGAGTGAAGGAATAGTGATGGGACACCCTTTAACAGTCATGGTCCCTCACTCAGTCGAGATACTTTTGACACGTTCCCGAACACAGCACATGACTGGTGCTAGACTCACAAGGTACGAAACAATAATTCTGGGATCACTTAATGTGCAGCTGAAAAGGTGCACTACGTTGAATCCAGCAACCTTGTTTCCCAGTGAAAATGCTGAAATTGAGAACGCTGAAGACATCGAGCACGACTGTCTTCAGGTGACTGAATTTTGCACCAAACCAAGACCTGATATCAAAGACACCCGATTGGAAGAGAATGATCAAATCATTTTTGTTGATGGTTCATGTTTAAGAGATGCACTGGGTGTATTGAAAGCAGGGTACGCTGTATGTACTGTAACAGGTGTTCTGGAAGCCTCTTGGCTTCAAGGGGTTTACTCAGCACAGGTAGCAGAATTGGTAGCCATTACTAGAGCTTGCCAACTTTCTGCATTGATGAAAGTTACTATTTACACTGACAGCCAGTACGGATTCGGAATAGTGCATGATTTTGGACAATTGTGGTCACAGAGAAGCTTCATGACCTCTTCAGGATCACCAGTGAAAAATGGTGAAAGGATAAGGGAATTGTTACATGCCATTCAGTTACCAGGGGAAGTAGCAGTGGTGAAATGCAGTGCACACTCGAAGGGACAAGACTATGGGGGTCATTCTGACCTTGGCGGTATTTTCGCAAGACCGCCGAGTTACCGCCGCGGTGAAGACCGCCGACCGCGGCGGTATGCCGCTGTGCGCATTCCGACCGCTGGGAGCGTTCTGCCGGAAAACCGCCAGCAGCCACACTGGCGGTCGGCGGGAAAGTGGAGACTGGTCAACCTCCACCGCCACGCCAGCAGAACACCGCCCACAGAATTACGACCCACATTTCTGTGTGGCGGTCTTCTGTTGGCGGTCTTCTGTTGGCGGTCACCTCCCCATGGCTCCTGTCGCCTCCCGGAGGACCAACGCACAAGGTAAGTTGATCGTCCGTGAGGGGAGGGGGTGGGGGGGTGTTGTGTGATGTGTGCGTGCATGGGGGTGTGCGTGTGAGTGTGTAGAGGGGGTGTGTGAGTGCGTGCATGCGGGCGGGGAGTGCTGCTGTGCCTATGGGCAATGTGTGTAGTTCGGCGGGTGCGCATGTCGGCATGTATGTGTGCGGGTATGTGTCCCCGTTGTGTATGTGTGTGTGTAGGGGGTATATGTGCATGTTGGGGGTGTGTGCATGTCGGGGTGCGTGTATGTGCATGTCGGGGTGGGGGTGGGGAGGGGGTTCGTACCACCTCTGGGGGGGTGGGAGGGGGGTGGAGGGTGTGGGGGGAGGACTCGGGGGGGCAGTGGGGGGTGGGGGAGACCCCTATCAGTGCCAGGGAAGGAATTCCCTGGCCCCGATAGTGCCTACCGCCATGGTTTGCATGGCGGTTCCCGACCGCCAGAAACCGCGGCGGTAAGCAGGGTCATGATACCGTTGGCGGTCTTGGGTCGACCGCCGGACCGGATTGCGCAGACTCCAGCCCGTCGGTCATGACTGTCGGAGTGGGGAAGTGGCGGTCGATCGCGGCGGTGACCGCCGCGGTCAGAATGCCATTTTTTTGACCGCCGGTCTGTTCGCGGTCCGACCACCGCCTCTCCGCCGACCGCCAAGGTCAGAATGAGGGCCTATGTTTCCCTGGGAAATGGATATGCGGATCAAGTCGCAAGGTTTTGCGCATTGAACTGTATATTGCTCAGGGATGAATGGAATTTGATAAGTGAACCAGAACTTGAACAAAGCGAAATCTTTGCTCTAAAGGTTATAGATACAATGGACGAATTGAAATCCTTACCGAATGATGTCAGTGAGGATTAGAAACTCTCGTGGACCAAATCACAATGTGTAAAGAGACTAGATGAATTATGGGTTTCAGGTGAAGGGAAATTCGTTCTTCCAAATAGCCTTTTGACACAGATAGCCAGATTTTACCATGGACAAGCTCATCTTGGGAGGGATGCCATGATTAGGTTGTTTAAAACTGATTGGTTTAACCCCAAATTCCGTCAAGTTGCTGAAGCAGTTTGCCACCGTTGCGTCATTTGCCAACAGATGAACGCAGGGAAGGGAACCGTAGTAAATTTGAGCCACATTGGAAGAGCAGTGGGTCCATTCAGCAGGATGCAAATGGATTTCATTGAGATGCCTGTGCATGGAGGCTTGAAGTATGTGTTGGTGGTTGTGTGCATTTTTAGTCACTGGATTGAAGCATACCCTACACGCAGAAATGACAGTCTCACAGTTGCAAAACTACTCTTGAGGGAGTTAATACCACGTTTCGGATTCCCGATCTCTTTAGAATCAGATAGGGGAAGTCACTTCAATAATGAAGTAATAAAATTGCTTTGTGCAGCACTGAACATTGAGCAAAAGCTGCATTGTAGCTACCGCCCTGAAGCATCAGGTTTAGTGGAACAAATGAATGGCACATTGAAATCAAGAATGGCGAAAATATGCGCATCAACAAACTTGAAATGGCCCGACGCATTGCCTTTGGTGTTAATGTCAATGAGAAACACCCCTGACCGAAAGACTGGACTGTCTCCACACGAGATTCTCATGGGCAGAGCTATGAGACTTCCAGTAGTTCCTGCAAATGCACTTTTGAATATTACAGATGATATGGTGTTAGACTACTGCAAAGGTCTAGCTGATGTGGTTCACTCTTTCTCTCACCAGGTGGAGGCAACCACCCTGCCACAGATCCAAGGTCCAGGACACACCCTGAAAGCAGGTGACTGGGTTGTGATAAAGAAGCACGTGAGGAAGTCGTGTTTGGAACCCCGTTGGAAAGGACCTTTCCAAGTGATTTTGACGACTACCACCGCTGTGAAGTGTGCGGGAGTTCCCAATTGGATTCACGCCAGTCACACAAAGAGGGTATTGTGTCCCACAGACGAGGAAGTTGAAGCGCTGAAGTTACCAGTACCTGATAACAAAGTGCCAAGCGCTGAGACAGAGCGAAAAAGAACTAAAAGCGAACAGGCAGAAATAGAGGAGGGAGAAATATTCTCTGAGGACGAAGCAACTGATTCACTTGGGGAAGACCAAGGAGGAGCCTCAGAAAGCGACGAAGCAGCTGAAGGTAACAGAGAGCCTGAAGCAGCTGAAAGTGACAAAGAGCCTGAAGAAAGTAACGGTGACAAAGGGCTCGAAACAGGTGAAGAAGCAGGAGAGCCTGATCAGAGGAGGGCTTTCCCAGAAGCAGACGATACAGAAAAAGAAAAGGAAAACCTGATTTACTCCCCAGAAGGAGGGGACAAGGCAGAACAGAACGAAACTGCTCAAAATCCTTCAGAAGAGATTGCAGGTCCATCAAGTGGACCCAGTGCGAAAAGAAGACCAAGCATATCGCCAGTAAAATTAAGAACTAGAGAAGCGTTGAACGACAGTGAAGGGCCAAGAGTGAAAGAGAAAAGAAAGGAAGTGTCTGTCGTAGTACCAACACCAAGTGAAGAAAGGGACTTGGCCAAAGAGGAAAGTACCAGTGAGAAAGAATCAAAGAGAGATGCAAAATTGAAAAGAAAAAGGATACCGAGCAGAAGGTATTCCGGTCCGGAGTGGGCATACATAGCCAATAACGACTGGTCAGACGAATTCGTATCCCTCAGTCTCGAGAACGAAGAAGCAGAACTACACTTTGGAAACAAAAGTTCTATGGACTCTGTTGATTGAAGACATTGGTCACTTGATTGACTTTTCAACCGGCTAAGACATTGTTAACCTGATTGACTTTGAAACCGATTTTGAGACAACGCTGCTAACCGATAAGAGACTAAGCTGCTAAAGAAAACTGTGTGAACATTGAACTCGTTCAGCTTTGTAAATATCTGCGAAACCGCTTTGATAGAGTGCCTTCAACTTTCTGATTCTATACAGATCATGACTAGTTTCACTACACAGGGGCGTAAAATGAAGTATTGTAAATACATGTGTATAGGTTTATTAATTGCATGCGTACTAATCATCGTAGTAATAGTTCTTGGAATGCATGGGAAGAATGAGAAAGAGACGAATGATGCTACTACTTCTAAACCTACTATTGTTACTGAATTAACCGCTCTGAAAAGACTCGAACAAGACGAGAGACACTTGCATGATAAAAAGGAACTTTAATCTAACGTTTTCTATCGCTTGCTGAGTGAGTATGTTGAGACCATGGATGCGAAAGATTGTTATGTGTGTACGCAAATACCTACCTCAGTAGTGGAAGGGGTAACATATCACAGCATGCCTCTTACATATGGAATTACATGTAGTATTATAGCTTCCAGATTTTATGGTCAAAAGGATATTCATTATTTCTACACTAATTATGATGTTACTTTTGCATATGTCCCCATAATAGGGCATTTGAGTAAAATAGCTAGAGATTGGTATGCCAAATTAATGAGGGAATTCTTTGAACCAATGTCACCTTTTCACACAGCTCACGCACATAGAGAGAACCTTACATGCTTGCTTTCACCAGTAGAAATAGAATTTTTAGATCGCACTGATGATAGGAAGAATGAAATGAAGGAGAAATTAGAGAGGGAATTACACGAAAGGACGTCTGTGGATAATTATGCTTTTGCTGCAATAAAAACACAAGGGAAAATAGCTTTAGATACATTGCATGTAGGCAGATTTTGTATACATAGATTTCCATCATATTATGACACAGTTTTTGTGGGAACGAGTGAATGTAAACATACATACAGTATGCATTTCAGTCTAAGTGGACGTTCATGCTGAATGGACAAGATCCAGTTATTCCTGGAGTATATTATATTTGTGGACTCAACGCCTATTATCGTCTTCCCAAAGGATGGTATGGGAGGTGTTATTTGGGAATAGTGTTCCCAAAGGTTTACCAACTAGATGACTTAAAGAAATTTCCAAAGCTGTCTGAATCACATCGTGTTCGGAAAAGGGAGACAGCTTCTGGTGTGGTAGGAGACATATTTGGAGCATTGATTCCTTCAGTAGGAGTCATATTGAATTCAATCAAAATACGAAAGTTGTCTACTATTGTGGATAACATGCTGACAAAGTTTTCAGGAGCTATAATCCTGATGGATGCTGAACTTGCTGCAGAAAGAGCTATGACTCTTCAAAATCGGCTTGCCTTAGACATTCTTTTAGCAAAGGATGGCGGCGTTTGCAAAATGCTTGGTACACGTCACTGCTGTACTTATATACCAGACAGTAGTGGAAAAATTAGAACAATGCTTACGAACTTAACCAAAGAAAGCGTAGATTTGAAGGAATTGAAAGAGCCCGGAGTTTGGGAGAAGGTTGGAAAGGGATTTGCTTCTGTGGGAAATTGGCTCAGCAACGTTTGGAACGGATTGTTATTAAAGATAGTAAAGGGAATATTAATAGTATTAATTTGTTTATTAGGTCCTTGGGGAATATGGAAAGTTATTAAAATATTAAAAGCAAGGAACAAAAGGAAAAGAGAGGAGAAAATAGAGAACAAAATGGTGGAAATTTATAGAGAAAAATCAAAAGGGACTAAAAGAAAAAGGGAATTGACCGAAGTGCCAAATTACTATACAGAATTTTAATGGAATAAAATTTGTGGGTAGACTTGATGTGATGACATAATTAGTCATCAGAGGAGGGATTGATGACGCAGAAAAAGAGGGTCCTACATATATTCATACATATTGCATAATCAAACTAATAATATAGAGTGATGTTAGTAAAAGAAATAATATACGAGGGAAAATGTGCCCTCGGGGTAGTTCGCCATCATTGTAAACGAGCTTTATTAATCATGAAGTATTGAAAATGTAGTAATCCGTCATAATCGCAAATGTATGCCATGATTTCTTGTTTGAAAACTGTTTTGCTTAGCTTAAATTTAGTATAGGCTTTGGCCTAGTTGCTTGGCTTCAAATTCTAACTGCGTGATTCTTTTTTCCTTGAACTAAAGAAACATATATTCTTGCTTGAAGTTGTATTTTTTCCAGTAGAAACTGGCTGGTACACTTATCTCCAAGGTTTCGTGCTAGGCCGGTTACATCCCCTTTGGTACAAGGTCAGTCTCTGCAGGTGTGGACAATGAAGGTACAGATACCAAAAATAATTGGCAAACCATGAGACAATTTGTGCTCCAAGGCTCCAAGGCTAATGTATGCATAAATAAGTTCTAGTAAAAGGCAATTTTTCATTGGACAATTTGAAGCCAACCTATGAACCCTCCAATGGAAGACCCTGCAGAATTTGGAATGTTTCTTACTTAAACCCACCGGACAAAGAGAAGTCAGCCATTTTCCTCGATGCCAGTTTGAAGCCTGATGCCAGACTCCATTTTGGACGACACCCTGATACCCCTTTCTCTATTCGAGAGAAAGAGACTTGAGAATTCTCACCCTAGAGACTTTAACTTTGACTTGCCCCGTCTTGCCTATGCAGTAACTTTGCCCCATTCTCCTTGCCGCTGCAAGGAAGTTTGCCTTTAACTTTGCCCCTTCGAAACTTGCCCCGTGCTGATCGAACCGGTACCTGAAGGACGAAGACTTTTCTTGAATGCTGAGTGTATTTGGTAAATATGAAAGGATAAATGTATTATGCATTGTGTTTTTCCATTTAGGTACCAACTGCTATTTTGACAGGGCCCTAGCTAGAAGTTTTCCAAATTTGTGTGACTAAATTCGTTTCGCATGAAGCCCCACATGCCAATGCTAATTAGAGGTTAATCGAGGTATTCATTCAATGTATCATGAAGAATTGAAATCTTGTTATGCTGACCGAATGTATGCAATTAGTCAAATACAGTTAGTCACATTGGTGATTTGCATTGCTATAACAGAGTGTATCATCATCCAGATTTTGCGTAGATTGCGTTTCTTCCACCGTTATGGACAGCTAGTAATGTTCATATACATATATCAATTGGTGTTGAGACACATATATATCGTGCTAGCTTTGTTAATATAGGGAAATAAATTCACTAACTTTTAATAAACTGGTGTGGTTATTCATGACTGAAAGGTCATGGTGTGCCGAAATACCAACTGTTATTGATTTCCGATGTGCTATATTGACCTATTAATTGGGTATTGATTACCGATTACAGTGGTTATTGATTTATTGATCTGAGTGACTCGACTATTTTAGGATGAGGAGAGCCCGACTCGGTTAAAAGATTCACCGACCTCCAACGTGTCCAGGTACAGGTAATTTTATAAGGGCTGGACGCGTTACCACTATCATTGTTGAAGGTTATCCTTTTTACGGTGATTGTATTTCGAGGCGTGGCGATTTGCCTTCAGACGCCCTGCTCGCTTTGTGTTCAGCCGCATTGCAGAGGAAATGGTCCTTTTGACCGTGACGGCAAAAGCCGGTGGGGGGCCTCAGGGGAAGCTCGGCCTCCGCGGAGCAGCCCACTTTCTGCTGCCGTGATCGCGCTTGCGCAGAACTTGTGTTTTCGAGTTTGCGAGCGCACATTCGTCGGCGCTGGCAATTTAGGAATCCTGTTGCTCCTGCGCTCCCCGTTTTATGCCCATTGGGGGCTGTAATAATACTAGTCAGAGCTTTGCTCGAGGGGAAAGTGGTGTCAGGCCCCCATTCTCCTATATTTCCAAATAATTCACCGGCAAAGGTCTTTTTGAGCTTTTTGACACCAGGGTTTCCCCACCCTTGTTTGATTTGGCAGCAGAGTATACTGGGACCTCTGATTGATAATTACACTGCCATCATGGCCCATCAAGATGATTATTATGGGGACTATACTGAACAGCCTGCCCAGCACATGGAGGAACACCTAATTGAGGACCTAGATTTTCATGTGCAAGACTGTAAATAAGGCGTTAGTGAAGGCCTTATATCCTTTTGTGCAACCTATATTTAATTTTGGCCTCAGGTGATTTGGCGCAGGCTCGGGTAACCCCCACCCAAATGAGGTCAATTTAAATGAGCCTGGCCGGTCAGATTTTTACCCTTTGGAGCACACCATTAACGCGGTGTTAAACGACCATGAATATAGCGCTTTTCTTAGTCAGGGAGCTGATCCAGCTACGCAATCAGTGCGCAATTCCACTGACACATATTCAACTTCAGATTTTGAGGACAAATCACCTTCTGATAAACGCAGGGGCAAGCACAAATGCAAAACGCGCCTTTCTGAGAACTCAGATCCCTCTCCCCCTCCGGCTAAAAATCTTCTATTTGATCCGGATAATATAATACATCCCAGGTCCTCAGAGTGGACTCCTTGTCCTGAGGTGGCTGCTTACGTGCAATCCCGACTCAGGAAAAGTTTTGAAAAAGACATTCGTAGCACTCTACGCTCAGAGTATCCATGCCCAGCTCTCGAGGGGAAAGTAGCGGAGACCCCTCAATTAGACCCGTACATGATGACTTTCCTTAAAAAAAATTCTAATGATCCGAAGAAGGGCATTGACAGCGCCTGGCGGGGATGCCAGGATAAACTACTGGATATTTCCGTCCCTCTCACCAAAATTCTTGATTTAGAAGTCCAGGCCAAGGAATCGCAAGAACCCATTGACCCAAACATTTAGCTGGAAACAGGCTCAAAGGGCAATTTGCCTGTGAAGTAATGCTAACTGCTCGATGTCCACCGAACGCAGGAAGTTGTTTTTATTGCGCATTGACCCAAAATGTGCAGAATTGGCCTCAGCGGATGCTGGACCGGCTGCTAAAGGCCTTTTGTTTGGCAACAGGTTTGTCAAGAACCTTGCCAAATACGTTGCTACCTTTTCGGCATTGGACAAGGCCAAGACTTCAATTAAAAAAGTGTTCAACAGTGGCCTTTTTCACAAGGCCGGGCATTTCAGAGGTCGAGCGTCGGGCCGTTTCACTTCCCAGACCTCTCGCCCATACCAGAGAGGTTGTGGAGATTCCAATTTCCAACCTAATTTCAACTTCTATCCAGCCAAATTCCGTGGATACAGAGGCCGCAACCTTAGAGGACCTCACAGAGGAGGATTTTACAGTCAAAACGCCTCTCAAACAGTTAAAACTCATATCTTCCAGGGATGTTGTTCTGGGGGAAGAGTGAGCCTATTTGCTCAAAATTGGCTTTTGATTACGCAAGACACTTGGGTGTTAGGAACAATTTCAGGTTATCATCTAGAGTTTTATTCAGAACCCCAACAAACCCAGATCCCTTCTCCTCTCAGTTTTTCCCATCAAGACACCGTTTTCATAGATTAAGAAATAGAGACCCTTCTCCAAAAAGGCACGGTTGTCGCTTCTCATCATCATCCAAGAGGTTTAAAAAGTACGATTTTTCTGGTCCAGAAGAAGGAAGGGGGGTCATGTTTAGTTCTTAACCTGAGACATTTCAACTCATGGATCGTTTACCGCCACTTCAAGATGGAGGGCATCCATCTTCTCAGGGATCTCTTACTGGAAAGAGACTGGATGGTCCGTCTGGACCACAAAGATGCATATTTGACCACTCCTATATTTGCCCCACATCGCAGATTCCTTCAATTTATTTGGAGAGACCTATGTTACGAGTTTTCCGCTTTTCCCATCGCCCCCCTGGCGCTTCACCAAGGTAATGCGACCAGTGATGCAATGGCTAAAGGAAAAAGGGGTTCGTCTGATAGTTTATTTAGACGACATCCTCATCATGGGCTCAAGAGGAGCGTCTTGCTCGTCTCCATCTTTCATGGACAATGCAGCTCTTGCAGGACCCAAGGTTTGTAATCAATGTGGAGAAGTCTCAGTTACAACCACTCCAGAATATAGAATTCTTGGGCTTCCGGATAGACTCCATCTCAACTCTGTTGAAGCTTCCCTTAACTAAGAGACTTGCGATAAAGAAGGAGTTTAAGAAAGCTTTGTCTGCTCATTCGATTTCCTTGAGGGTACTTGCCCGATTGGTGGGCCTTCTAGCATCGTCTATTCAAGCCATATTTCCGGGTCCTCTACATTATCGTGCTCATCAGAGGTTGAAGATTCTTCACCTTCGCAGGGGTCTGACTTACTCCAAACTGATTGTTCTGTCTCAAGAAGCTCGGACGGAGCTTTAATGGTGGCTGAATCATATGGACACTTGGAATGGCAAGGCGATTTTTGCCTCGGTTCCGTAAGTGGCCATAGAATCACATGCCAGCAGATGGGGCTGGGGAGCCAGATGTGGTCAGATAGAGACGGGGGGACGGTGGTCCCCAGAGGAGCTTCTACTGCACATCAATTGCTTGGAACTTCTGGCAGGGTCTTTTGCAGTGCAGACGTTGTCCACTTTCAAATCGAAATGTTGTATTCTCCTGAAAATGGACAACATTTCAGCGGTTCGATACATCAACAAACTGTGGTGACTCGGTCCCGGATGTTGGCGGATATTGACTTCTGGAATTTTTGTCTAGACCATCAGATTTCCGTTTCAGCAGAATATATTCCTGGGAAAGTGAATATAGTCGCAGACTGGAACACCAGATATCGGAGGGATGCTAGCGATTGGTGTCTCCACCCCAGAATATTTCACTTCCTGAATCAACTCCGGGGTCCGTGCGTGATAGATCCGTTTGCCTCCCGGCTGAATACACAGCTCCCACTTTTCTTCAGTTGGATACCGGATCCGAATGCCCTCAGCTCGGATGCCTTTCTCCAGTACTGGAGGGAGGGCTTGCACTATACATTTCCCCCATTCTCCATGGTCCACTGAGTTCTCTCCCAGGTAATTCGTCAGAGAGCAGAATTAGTTCTGATAACCCCATGTTGGAAAGCTCGGCCGTGGTTTCCGGTGGTGCTGACACTATGTTGTGCTGCTCCAGTTCAAATCCTTCCTTCAGAGGAACTGTTATTGGACCCAATGGGGAGTCCACATCCTCTGGTTCTGGAGGATCAATTGTTACTCATGGCCTGGAGGGTATAAGGGGATCCTCTCAGGGTTCTGACTTTTCAGAGGACACTAGATTTTTCCTTTCACAATCCTTGGCACCGAGTACGCATAAACGATATGCCTCTGCCTGAAGGAGATGGCTGGATTGGTGCAGTCAAAGGGGTGTGGATCCCTTGGGGGCCTCAGTGCAAATGATAGCAAACTTTGTGTCACATATTGCAGCTCAAGGACTAGCATACAGAACGGTGAATAATTTTAGATCTGCCATTTCGGATGAACACCCTCACTTTGATGGTAAACCAGTGGGTGAACACCTGTTAATTTGTAAGTTATTGCATGGCGTTCGTATGCTTCGTCCTCCGCTTCCAAAATATTCATCTCTTTGGGATTTCAACATTATCTTAAAATTTTTGGTGGCGTGGCCGGCCAATGAGGGTCTTTCAAGGAAACAGTTGTTAGCAAAATTGACTATGTTACTTTGTCTAATTTCATGTAGGAGAGTTTCTGGTGTTAAAGCCTTGGACATTACAGGTAGAGGTTTTACTCCTACGGGAGTATCTTTTCGCATTTCTGAACTAACAAAATCAAATTCAAAGTGTATCAGTCATCCATCTCTTAGAGATAATTCTAACTTGTGTGTGGTAAATTGTCTAAAAGTTTATGAAGATAATACTAGAGAATTGCAAAGGGATGTAAATGGGCAATTATTGATCTCCTTGCAAAAACCTTTTGGTCCTGTTTCCTCTGCGACTCTCACGAGATGGGTCAGGTGGTTGTTGCAAGAAGCAGGCATTGATATCTCCATATTTGGAGCTCATTCTGTTCATGGGGCTGTGGCTTCTAAAGCTTTCAATTCAGGATCTAGATTGGAAGATATCCTGACAGCAGCAGACTGGTCATCAGATTCTACTTTTAAATTATTATATCGCAAACCAATTGTTGATGTTGCTCCTGCAGTGATCGCTCAGCTTTAAACTAGCATACTCCGAAGCCACCGGTCCTCACATAGAATCTAAAATTGTCTAGCTTTCGTGGCAAGAATTTTCAATCCTATTAAGGACACGGAGGCGAGGATTATCCCGCCCGGTGTATTTGAATCATGTGACAGATGTTATCTTTTATCTCAAGTTGAAATGTATGTTGTCCCACCCTGTATTGATTATATGGAGTGAAAAGTTAAGACGTTACCGCTTTAATATTCTTTTTTGTAGATGAAAAGCCGACTTGATGGACAAGTTTGGGCAGTCTTCTGCAAATTTGGAGGAAGATGAGTTGTTCCTGCACCGTTGTGCAATATTTCCCAAGTTCCTGATTCGGGAAGATATTGTTGGTTGGACTCAGTTTCTCATGGAGATTGGTTTGTTATTACGTTCTCTTGCCATGACGTGCAAAGAAAGAGGACTGACCTTGCTTGCGTTGTGTTATATATTGGAGAGTAGAGCCTGATTGGAGGGTCATTGTGAGGCTCTGTGATTGTGGGAAATGTAGTTTTGTTTTACTGTGTTTTTATTGACTGCTGTGTGTGGCAGTACAGAGAGAGATAAGCATAATCTTCGCCTCCATTTCCTTAATAGAATTGAAAATTCTTGCAGCGAAAGCTAGAATTTTAGATTCCTCTTGTACCCATGCCTCATGGTTATCTTCCCTGCTTGAAGTAACTATGCCATCGTATCTCAGACGGGGGCGTCTGCTGGTAAGTGACATATTTCCATGCCTTAGAAATCTGGAGTTAGTCCTAAATCGTCTTCTGTATTTGCAAATCAAGGTTCCAGGTGCTGGTACTAGTCACACATTTTGGTTTCTTGTGATACCCACAGTGCTTGTACACTAACTTTATCGGAAAGACCACAGACCTTTAAACCCTCTGTTTATCCCTACTCAAAAATATAATCCCCAGGTTTTGGCACCTAACTGAGCCCAGTCAGGCCAAAAAACGCATAAAGAATTGTTCTCTTCAATTTACCTTTTGCAAAGCTTTCCTAAGTAGAATGGCAAAAGTTTGCAGACTATTTCTTTGCATTTCACATTTTGCATAGTTTTTCAATGCACAAATAGCAATGTGAAAAAGTTTGCAAACTTCTCGTAACTGTACAGAAACTATTACATGCTATCACTCCGTATTTACAAACACAGTCAGCTGGCTGTGACCAGAAATTCTTACTTTGTGAAGAAGTACACAAAGTACACATCCACAAAAAGAAACACTCTCCGCTTCTACTACAGCAACTGATCGTTAACTTTTGGAGGATACAGTAAGGAAAGTCTGTCTTTCTTTTCTACTTTTCCCCTTTCAAACATGTGGAGAACCTATGGGACATCTCAGCGGACAACCAGGAAGTGTGAGGAGCTGCATTATCAGGAATGAGCCTTGGGCAGATAAAGCATGTTTCCATTTGCCATGGAAGGAGCTCACTTTGACATTACAAAAGTGGTCCTTCTTGTAGACTTCATTCACAAATGGAGCTCCTTTTAAGTTCTTGATGATGTCTTCTGTGATGCATCCTTTTGCCTGTGCCCACATGCGTAAGCTCCTATTACAGAAGCATGAAGATGGCCAAAGACGCCATGTGGAGCACAGGCAGAGCTTCCAGCACCTTTCAACTGGTGGACACTTAGGGGCATATTTAAGAGCCCCTAGCGCCTCCTTGCGCCACATTAGCGTCATTTGTTTTGATGCTAATGTGGCCTAACGAGGCCAAAATTGCTACGCCAGATTTATAAAGTGGCGCAATGCATGCATTGTGCCATTCTGTAACCCTGCGCTACATTATGCCTGCACCAGGCATAATGTATTCAAAGGGGGCATTCCCCTGTTAGGGAGGCCAAAAAAATGGCGCCAAGAAATCTAAGCAATTTCTTTGCGTCAGTTTTTTTCAGCATTTTTAATGCCTGCTCAGAGCAGGCATTAAAAGGAGGCACATCATTGTTTACAATGGGCCTCAATGGGCTTTGCAGGATTAGCGTAATTTTTTTTTACGCTAAGCCTGCAGAGCTGCGAACTAGAGTCGAAAATTCTGATGCTAGTTTCCTAACTACCGCCATGGTGCGCCGTATCTTAGATACATCGCATACATGGTGGTGTTAAGGGGGCACTAAAGGGTGCAAGAAAAGTGGTGCTGCACTGGGTGCGGCGCCACTTTTCTTAGATCAGGCCCTTAGTGAGCCTGCGACGCATGCAATATTTGCAAAAGGAGATGAAGTGTTCAGGCCCGTATTTATACTCCGTTTGCGCCGAATTAGCGTCGTTTTTTTCGACGCAAATTCAGCGCAAAACTAACGCCATATTTATACTTTGGCGTTAGACGCGTCTAGCGCCAAAGTATGGGCAAAAAGCATCATTTTTTTGCGTGAACGCCTTCCTTGCGTTAATGAGATGCAAGGAAGGCGTTCCCGTCTAAAAAAATGACGGCGACGCAAATGCGTCGTATTTATACTCCCGGGCAAAAATCACGCCCGGGAGTTGGCGGGTCAAAAAACCCCGCATTTGCGCCACTATTTAACGCCTGGGTCAGGGTAGGCGTTAAGGGGCCTGTGGGCTCAAAATGAGCCCACAGGTGCCCTCCCCTGTCCCCAGGGCCACCCCTGCCACCACTGCCCACCCCAGGAGGACACCCAAGGATGGAGGGACCCACCCCAGGGACATTCAGGTAAGTTCAGGTAAGTATAATTTTTTATATTTTTAAATTTTTTTTGGTGGCATAGGGGGGCCTTATTTGTGCCCCCCTACATGCCACTATGCCCAATGACCATGCCCAGGGGACATAAGTCCCCTGGGCATGGCCATTGGGCAAGGGGGCATGACTCCTGTCTTTACTAAGACAGGAGTCATTTAAATGGCGTCTGGGCGTCGAAAAAAATGGCGCAAATCGGGTTGAGGCGATTTTTTTGCCTCAACCTGACTTTCCCCATTTTAAGACGCCCTAACGCCATTTTCCCCCTACGCCGGCGCTGCCTGGTCTACGTGGTTTTTTTCCACGCACACCAGGCAGCGCCGGTCTGCTAGCGCCGGCTAACGCCATTCCATAAATACGGCGCCCGCATGGCGCTTCAGAATGGCGTTAGACGGCGCTAAATTTTTTGACGCTAAACTGCGTTAGCGCAGTTTAGCGTCAAAAAGTATAAATATGGGCATCAGTGTCTCTCAATGGATGGCGCTGGTTCTGATGTCAAGAACTGCACTCCCTGATACCCATTGCAGTGCCCTAAATCCTAGCTTGGGGCACACATGGTCATTAAATTGTAAATGTGTCTGAGGCAGCTGTGGGAATATGTGCACATACGCAGTTCCACACCTTGCACCCTGGTTTTTAGGGGGGAAGTCCAGCAGGGAAAGACATTAAAGGAGCAGCCAGGAATCCCCTAGACAGAGCAGGGGTGGCTCCTCCGTTAGGGCGCAGGAGCGTGACCCCCTACCAGCAACAGCAGCTGCAAAACCTTTTCAAGAAAACAATTATCATTTTCTAGAAAAGGGGCGGGCATCGGGGGTGACGAGCACTTGAGGGGAGAGCACAGAGCACTCCCCTCAGAGCTCATGTGTGTTTGGCCGACCGCCTCGGGCCAGCCAATCACACATGCGCAGTAGGCTTTCTCCAGCCCAGCAACAGAGTTGCCAGGCTGGAGAGAGCATGCACAGGCTCCCATTCTGCCTGGGAGTGCCCTGGATGGGTGCTCCCAGCCAATCCTGGCGCTGCTTTAGGCAGCGTCAGGATTGGCCGCAGGGCAGGCTGGGAACCTGTGCTTACATGCGAGAAGACGGAGGAGCGGAGCAGCACGTGGTGGAGGAGGTGTTTTTTTTTTGTTAATTTTTTAAAAAATGTTTAATTATTATTAATCCACTACCCTCTGCCCCTCCCCCGTGCGCCACCCCGCCCTTTCAGGTTGTCGCAAGCCGTGACTGAGATAGAGACTGGTTCCCCTTTGCAAATTCTTTACTACTTAATCTGAGAAGTCAGTAACATTTCAGTGGTTTTCAACTGCAATTCCAGTCGCAAACCATTGATGCATACAGATAACAGGGGATGCACCTTTCATGCCCCTCCTTCAGCAATTCGTAGTGAGTTGTTAAACCCATTTTGCGTTTCAGAAAAGCTTTACCAAATTGCAAAATGAGTTTAGTTGATGCCAAAACACCATTTGGCAATTGGAAACTATGTGCATTTGTGACTCGCCGGTTCGTGATGGGAAAAGGTTTGTGTACACCGAGCCCATGGTTTGCAGTTCTGGGGATGTGCATCCTTAGCTGGGAATGTCGAGGCAGGTACGGTGGTACATCAAGAGGCAACAATAATGAGTTGGTATAAAATGTATCAAGCTTTCAGGATTTGTGTTCACAGTGTCACTGGTGTGCATGGCGGAGAGCTGGGAAAGTGTAAAGATAGCACAAGGAGAGGTACTGTCTTTGGACCCTAGGACAAGATGTGCTTGTGGTAATGCAAAAGTTCCTTAGTATTGGCGAGCGCAAAGCGCTCCGTCCCGTGTAGTATTCTCTCTTTGGGCTTCAAACCACGCCCATGTCACGTCAGTGTCTTTCATTGGTTCGTGGGCTTGCCTTTTATAATCTGCTTGCTTTCATTAGTGAAAGGCATGCATAAGTCATGCCTTTTCCGGTGTTTAGCCCTCGTCGAGCGCAGTGACCTAGTACTTAAAACATACGAGGCTCCATATTTTCCGTCCGGTTTCTGGACTAATTTTTATCTTTTTTCGCAGCACGATCTCGCTTGGCAGAAGTCGAGCGTTTTGCATGACATCGACCCTGTTACATACTGTAGTTAATTGCACTTTTGCCGGTTACATGGATATTTGCACTTTTGCCGATAGGTTTCACTATGAGTGAACTTTTATTTCCCTTTGTGTGTCTGCTTTGCATTGACAGTGGCTGTCAGCTTGCTTAAGTGAACTTTTACTATTTAGTTTATATGGCAAGAAAACTCCAGTTAGTTATGTGAAACTTTTTTATTTTAATTTTTAATTTATGTGGCAAGAAAAGTCTGGTTGGGAATTTACAATGCTAATTGCTCGAGGTCAAGCAAACGCGAGACCCATTGCATTGCAAATGCTTGTTTGTCTTATTGTTACTTATGGGAAGGAGATGTGTGCGTAGCATTTTGTCACCTCCTGTCTTCTAAGATTGAATGCTGTGGTGTCTTTGGGCGCTCTGTGTGATTGTCTTCTCATCTAGGCTGTGGCTCGGCTTGTTCTTTGCTGATGGAGGGACTATCGGACGTTGGTGGGTTTTTATCAGAAACAGCAGTGGTTCTTTACCTTATGACTTTTGCGGACCCCCACTGAATCCAGGGACCCTGACTAGATCATTATTGGAACTCAGGGACATCCACTAAGTCATTATTGAAATTCAGGGTTCCCAGCCTAAGCAATTTAGTTGATTTGAGCAGCAAAACACTCACAAAAATATGGAAACCATTGTTCTTCATACAAATAAATGAATGATGAAATATTTTATTTAATTCGCAAGCAAATACAAGAAAATCAGTTTTTTCTAAATTCACTTGGACTTGCGCTGCTGCCACGAATCAAACTGAGGACACTAACTTAATTTTTAGTCTCCAGTTTCAAATTCCTTCACATTTACAGAATGCTGTAACATTTTCAATTTTGTATTTTAGTTTATTACTTATGGTCACTTTCCTAATCTGTTAATATTATTTAACTTTCTAAGCAATCGCAGGCCCCCTGTATAGTCGTCACAGACCTCTCAAGGGTCCCCAGACCACAAGGTAAGAACCACTGACATACACCGCTCTTACCCTGTGAGGTGCATGGCAATAATGAACTTGTCCCTGTTGTCAAGAAACTCAAGAAAATGAGCCATGGATCCCAGTTCCAACAACAAACCCACACAAGGAATAAAGGTGGAGGCATTTTTGTGGACTAAAAAGTTCAGAACAAGGGGGGGATTTGCAGAATTGTGGTGCAGTATCTCTGGTTGTTTGCACAGGACCTCATTCTGACGAAGAAACTTCAGAACAGGGTAACATTGTCCTCGGAGACATCACTGCACGTTAAATCTGACCAACCTGAAGTAAGGACCTTAGATGGTAACTGCGGCGGGACTGTGATGAGGAAGGAGGTGTGGTGTGTGCGTGTTAGCTTAATTATTGACCTCAACATTGCTGAGATAACGTGATGTCACACAGAGGCATTACGAAACTTGGGGACATCCTGCACAGTGTATGGATGCCTTCCCCTTTCGGGCTCACTCAGGAGCTCTCAGGCCAGGGTACTGTGCTGAGGGTGCGCCCTGGAGCTTGGGGCCCCCTGCACCACAGAGGCTGCAGGGGCCTTTGTTATGCCACTAATGTCACATTAATGCACCGATTCACCGTTCTCCTGGTCGCATGCCATGCTCCACTGTTCCTACGCTTGTCTGAGAGTCTGGATCCGGGACAGCGCTGCTCAGTAATTGAGTCAGTGAATGTTTTCCCTCCCAGCAGCAGCCTGTTCCGCGCCCTCAGCAGCTGCCTCTGCCTGGATGTGGGGCTGCTGCCAGGATGATTTATTGCGATGTTTCCCACAGTGCCCCGCGGTGAGGTAAGTAACATGTACAGACTGTCCTCGGCAGACAGGAAGTGGCCTCATCCTCTTCATCTCTATTGCCGCGAGACCCACCTTCTGGCAGTGACTAGAATGGTCGAGCTGTCGGTACACGCTGATTCGACCCGGAACTTGACCTTTGTAAGTTCACCTTCAAAGCCCGACATAGCTTACAAGGCATTTTCAGGCTAAAGCCAGGATATGCAGAGAGCCCACAGAGGTTTCAGGTTTGCATTTGAGGCTAAATTGCCACTGTATTTTTGCCTTTGAATATATGCTTTGTGGAGAGGGTATATATTCATTTTACTGCATGAGCTGTATTCTATATTGCAAAACAAACAAAGGCTATCAGCGTGCTTTAAAATGAAATAATGGTAGCTTCCGTTCCTTCAGTATACAGCAGTGTTTCCCAAACAGTGGGGAGAGAACTACTGGTGAGCCACTAAAATCTAGGCAATAAGTAAAGATGCCTTTAATGTTTGCATTTAAATTGTCACAGTTTCTGTGAGGTCAAACCCTCTGTTTTTGGACACATTACTCCTTATTTTTCTAACATGGAGATTGGTGTTTACAAACTTCTCTCACTTTGCAGTCAGAGAAAGAAAAGTTACCTAAGAGCTGAACCCAAACAAGTGATTTTGAGACTCCTTAAAACTTAAGGGCCAGATTTAAGAAGCCCCTAGCGCGACCTTGCGCCACATTACTGTCATTTTTTTATGCTAATGTGGCGTTAGGTTGGCAAAAACGCCGCACCATATTTACAAAGAAGCGCATGCATTGCGCCACTTTGTAACCCCTTGCGCCATATTATGCCTGCGTCAGACATAATGTATGTAAGGCGGGGTGTTCCGGGGTTAGGAGGCTCAGGAAAAGGACACAGAAGAATCAATGAGATTCCACTGCGCCATTTCTAGCGTACTTTTTAACGCCTGCCTTAAAATGAGGCTCCCATTATTTTCAACGGGCTTCCTGTCATTTTGCAGGATTAGCGTCAATATTTTTAGCGGTAATCCTGCAAAGCGCCACACTAGCATCAAAATTCAGAATGCTAGTTGCCTAACGTGCACCATGGTGCATTGTAACATAAATATGGCACACACGTGGTGGCGTTAGGGGGGCGCGGTGGGGCTCAGGAAAAGTGGAGCATCATGACATGATGCACCACTTTCTTAAATTTGCTGCTCAGTCTTTGGGCTGGCTTTCCACTCAGAGGAGTACAGAAGATGGGTCACAGGTAAGAAGGTCAGACATGTTTTTCCACCCGGCCCATCTGGACACAAACCTCTCCATCCAACATCTGATCTGCAGTGATTTGTATGATACAGACATGGCTATATGAAAACCCTTTGTAAACAAGTAGAAAAATATACAGTTATTTGGGTTACAGCAGAGCAAAAGAGGGAGCTCGACCTGTTCTCTAGTAAGCACTGAATTATGTAGTAGCAGTCTTTTTGGAGTAAGAGACATTTCACACATCAGATGTAGGGTTTCCCAGGAGTAAGAAAACCCTATGTTGAGGACATGCACCTAGGATAGGCCTGTACGAAAGTATTTTGTTTTTTGAAGACAGGCCTTTCAAGGGGAGGCCCTCAAAGTTTCATAACGAGGGAGAACTTTTAAAAGGGAACACATTTTAAGCTCAGTATTTTGAGGTCACAGAATGCAGACTTCCATGCCCTACTCAAGCCAATTAAAGAGACTCCTGGCTTCAATACAAACAGAATAGAGTTTTTTAATGCTTCTAAGACAAGTTATTCAGAGGGCAAGTACTGAAACTAAATATTATGCTAAAGGTTGGACTGCCCAACCGTGAAACTGGGATTTTCCCCATGGCTTCCGAGCGGGGTCAGCTTTCTTGGTTTCCTCCAGAGACAGTCCATGCAGCAGACATTCACACCGCAAGCGAGTGTCTTCTGACAGCCCTGTTGGTTGATACTGAATGAAAGTGAGATCCAACTCAGCAGAACATATTTCAATCCACAGCCCTTTATGATGCGTACTTCTAATATTTAGGACTAGGATGAAATGGATGGGTGAATACTGAAAAAATTTGAAAGATGTCTCCCATTAACTAACAAGCCAGGCATGAATCAGCGCTGTCCGAGAGGATGCAGTTTATCGTGTAATTAGAGACATTGAAGACAAAAACTTTATCAGTGAATGTGTCCATCCCGAGCCTTGATTCTTGGCTGATTTTTTTTTACCAAAGATGTGTAGGTTGAGGGATGTTGTTTGTGTGTGGTGTCATAATTACACAACCTGTGCTAGCTGTTTATACATAGATGTGAAAACAGACCTCTAGTAGCCCTCTTCGTGTTACACACAGACCTGGTATGAGGTGATGAGGTCTCTCGGCGGTTAGCATCACACAGGACAGAATCTGTAGGAGAGTCCGCCTGCTCTTGTCTGTTGATGGACTTGGTCGAAAATAATGTGGCTTTGGCTTCTCTTGTAAGTCCACAAGAGAGGAAACCCTTTTTTACTGCTACCAAATGAAACATCAGAATACATGTTCCACTAAACTCTTCAGCAGTGACAAATTTGCCAAGAAATGTTGTTGAAAGATAAATACATTTTAGCGATAAGACAGATTGATCAGGATAATTTCAGTATGAAGAGGAATCCCTTTTTATTTTGGATGTCACAATGGTCTAGTTCAGGGTTCTGCAAAGTCGGTACTGGAGAGCCGGGTTCATGCCAGATTTTTAGCATATCCACATTTAGAAAAAAGATGTTTCAGAAATCTACAGTTTTCTAAATGTGGATATGCTAAAAATTTGGCAGGACCCGGCTCTCCAGGACCGACTTTGCAGAACCCTGGGTTGGTGTAATTGGCTTACTTTACATCTGTGCCCCATCTTTCATGCCTCAAACCCCTTCCATATTCCGACTTCAGAGGACAAGACTGTTTTTATTTGCTTTTTTTATGTGCATAATTCAGAGAAACAAAGCTCTTTTTCTCTGGTACATGGATGTCTCTTTTATTACATCTCCAGTCTATATCCAGCATCCCCTCTCTTTGGTATGACCTTCAAAGACAGGTTAACGCATGTGCCTTCTACCTTGCTGTCATAAGGTCTCTGAAAGCAGAGCATTGACTTTGGGGTGGCATTAACTGTGATGGGAGCCAAGCCAATCTCTGTTTCGTCATGCTGTCACAATGAGAGTGATGAGCCCTCAGGAACTACTACCAAACCAGCAACATTTCCACTAACTCCAATTTGTCCTACTTAACTCAAAACCTTTTGAGTTGTAACCAGCCATTCAATGAGATATTAAGACCCTAATATGTGGACCAGCTAATTGATTTTAGCCCCCTGCTCCCCAAATTGCCCCTGAACAGTGTTCAAATCCACACACTTCCAGTGTCACTAAACACTGACCGAATTCTGTAGTTTTTTCCACTTATATATAGAGAGATTGCAAGATGGTACAAAGATGAGGCTGATGCTCACACTTCTGGATAAATACATCCTAGGTTAGGCTATCTAGTTTCTTTTACCCAGTCCTTAGAAATGGAAGTGTAATCTAAGACTAATATTCTAACCTGTAACTGTCATTTCAACTAATATTACTATGAGTAAAATTCCCGGACACGTGGAGCTCAATTCACAAACTGCAAGTTTGGTATATAAAGTGTACCCCAATAGTACTACTTCAAGTGCTACAACGTGCAGATCATTAACTCTGCATCTCCTATCTTTTCTGTATGGACATCTCTGCCATGTGTGTGGAAATCCCCACACAGGTAACTACAGGGTTTAGTTGTAAATGTAGAAGGAATAAAGGGGAGTGCCTTGGAAATGGGAATTAATTACTACAAAATGGGCGGGGTTTATGGAAGTTGAAGAAGGGATTTAGGAAGGGAGACACTAATTCAAAAACGCACCCAAAAAAGAGTAAGTCAATTGTTATTCACAAAATACACTTCAAATTCTACTACATGTCAAGCAGTG
The DNA here is from genome assembly GCF_031143425.1 of Pleurodeles waltl. NCBI lineage: Eukaryota > Metazoa > Chordata > Amphibia > Caudata > Salamandridae > Pleurodeles > Pleurodeles waltl. The sequence goes on from NC_090438.1 coordinate 56,677,277, forward strand.
ACAAAACAGGCTCAACTGTACTGTAGCCAAACCCTGGGGAAAGTCAGGCACCACACATTGCCAATCACTTGTACTGCAATATCGTGAGGCCTTCCTGGGCCCACGTTTGTTCTCCCTTTTCACTTAGTTTTATATTTATATTTTACATTTTACACGTTTTAGCTGACTTTGCTTTTAGCAGTAAAATTGTACACATTTCGGCATGCACGATATTATTCCAAGAATATATTGTACATGTTGCTTGTTTTTAGTTAGCCTTTCTCTACATGTGATGTGTACACTCTGATCAAGGCTAGGAACAGAGTGCAAATTATTCTAGTGCTTGCGTTCTCTGTCCGGAGACATCTTCTAACACCTAAACATAACACTGCATCACAGCTGTGCCTCTAACACAATGTGGCTCTATATAAACAACGCACTGATCCGGGGGATCAGAAGAGCACTTCAGCCGTGACCGTCTTGGGACAATGCTGTGTTCGATGTGCAGCACTGCTGACACTGATCTTTCAGTTTGCAGAGAAGGATTGCCATCTACACTACGGGCCGATTTCCTGGTGCAATTCTGCAGGTGTGGGGCTCAGTCTAATCCCCTTAGATCGGGTAAAGGCAGGGGGTTCACTCATGATGCTCTCAGTATAGGGTTAGTGATAGGTAGGAATATCTCAGTTGCCATGGTTGGACTGTTGATTCTTTTTGCCCTGTTCATAAGGCTGGTGACGTTGCTGTGTTTCATCTGCCTAATTATCGCAGCTCATTCTCTCTATGCAAGACTATGATTGTTTCAATAAATGTAATGAACACTTATCTCTAAGTATATGTCTATTATAATGTTTTAGCTTAGTCTCTTTTTTAATAGCATATTACTCCTGTAGAAAATCCACCTTTTCTATGTTGTCACCCCATTTTTTGCCCTTTGCTAGGGACTATATTTTTGATGGTTATAGAACTCTGTGCACTTTACCCTAGATAACCAGTAGTAAAATGCCTGTGCTCCCCCATTTAAACATGGCCTTATTGGCACATTCCTAATTGGGATATTTAACTTACATATAGGCCCCTGTATATTGCACAACATGTACCCATGGCCTGGAAGTTAAATGCCACTTCTGGACAGAAGCACCAATTGTACCTTCCACTACAGCAGCAGTGGAAACAAGGCTTCAGGCCTATCCTGTGTAGCCTGACTGCAGAAGTGTAAATACTGAATCCACCTGTCAAAATAAACCCTTTCAGAGGTTAAAACCTCCCTTTAAAATAACATATTGTTACAGTGACTGGCACCCAAATGACATTTTTCACTGTTAGCCCTAGTTGTAGTAAGTAGAAAACCAGAGTACAGATTAAAATCCTAATACTATATCTTTGGAATGGTACTAGCTAAAAAAATAACTCAACAAATATTTTTAATAGTTATTAAAGTCCACTTCAATGTTGAAGTGAGATTTTTAATAATCATTAAGGAAAAGTGATTTTTTTTAAAGTTACCTTTTACTTGACTGAAGTTCCTGGATGCTAAATTTGTATTTGCTTGATCGCTTCTGCCAGCTAGTAATTAGCATTTAAATAGGTGTAAAAAAAGTTTGAAATGTTTCTCAGGAGCACACAACAGACTGGCCTGAAAGGGCAGAGGTATCTCCTCTGAACCTGACAGAATATGCAGGGTAGGGCTTTCAGCATCCTTTTTGACACTACAGAGTCAAATATTGCTTGGCTGTTAAATCCTGCTTGCCTGGTCTGCTAGGTTTACATACAGCACTGGGGGCACACTTGAAACAAGATGCCAAAATGATTCTTGTGTATCCACTGTCTGGTTGCGGAAAAACCCTACTTTTATTTTAGCAGATGACTCTCTCTGGGTTTATTGTGAGTACACTGAGTGCCCCAAACTGGATTTTAGTGTTTAATGTTGAAGGACACTGAGATTAACATGGTACATTTCCCACATACAGCCCTCAGAGCCCAAATGTAGTGCAGTTGAAAACTTCCATCATCTTCAAAATGCCCAAATTATATACGAATGTCCCAAGAACGTTTTCAGCATGGGTTAGGTTGTGCCCAGGAGTCATTCCCACTCAGTAGGTCATGCCAGGCATAAATGTGGCATCTTCAGGCACCCACTTCAGAACACTCCCGGACCTGAGGAAGATCAAAAGAAGCTTGAACCTGCTGTTTGCTACCTGAGAAAAGCCCCAAAGGGCTAGACCTGCTCTCACTTGTACCCATGACAAAGAAGTGGGCTTCAAGGGTAATAAGGCTGACCTGTTGAAGCTACAGGGACACAATAAGCTTTTGCAACTGCCCAGCTGACCAGAGGCAACTTAACCTGGACCGGAGCATGCTGTTTGGCCTCTGCCTGATACCGTAAAAGTCTCTAAGTGCCTCCCCTAAAGTCATGGAGAGGTGTAATGTTTTGGAGAGTTGGGACCTAGAGCACTATAGTCAGAAGGTAAAATCTTTCACCAATGTGAACCTGGTTGGTGAATCGGACCCGCGCTCCATTGTGCTCAGCATGAAATTGTGCCCAGGTCCTGGTCTTCAGCGACCATTAACTATCATTGACACTTTGTGCTTCTTGGCACTATTCCTACTTAATACTTACAATCTGAAAAGTCATACCTATGATTACACTTATTGGATTTTCTCATTTTGGTGTCATTTTGTTTTTTAGAATTTTACTGTGATTTTCTCATTTGGTTTGGGGCTTTTGCTGAGTGAATTCCACTTTATTGTTGCTTCAGTACTGCATAACTACTTTACATATTGCCCTACTTTAAGTCTAACTTCTCTGTACCATGGCCATGGCTGCCAGGGGGTTGAGCTCAGGTTAATTTATTGATTTTGAGGGATCACCCTACCAAGGGTTGAGATCATTCCTTGAGGTGGGTAGTCACCCTCATAAATATTAATCCAATTTCTTGCAGCTCCCACATAAAGAACACACCTGGTAATGCAAGAGGGGAGGGAGTGATCACTCAGGACCCCCTTCATCCATCTACAAGGGAAGCTCATTACAACACCAAGCAATCACGTATGAAATTAACTCACACACAAAACAACTATAGGGGGTTCACTGTGTTGGTGATTGTCTATGTAGCTTTACCGCTCAATTTCGTTTTGAGCAACAATTATTTGAACGGGAAACACAATCTTTACAGGTGAAGTATCAGCATCTTTGGAATGCCAAGTGAAGAGGTCCTTGCTGGCTCCTGGGTCTCCCCTGAAGTGATGTTTGACCGGGAGCATGAGCTTGATTCACCTCTGACCCCTCTCCGGCCATGCCTACCCATGTCTAAATACTGGTTGCACCCCACTTCATGGTCAGTCGGCCTTTCTACACGGTCAGTTTTGCCATCTTAGGCATCTCACAGACAAACAAACCTTGAATCTTAACACCAGGCACAGAGATGCATCACCAAAAATTGTATCTTTCCAGGCTGATAAAAGTTCTAGGATTTGTTTTTTTGAATGACATTTGACTATTACCTGGCCCCTAATTATTTGCGATGTGAATCTTTCAAACTTCCAATTTGCTGTCAGCATTTTTAACGCTGGTATGATTCTTAGAATTCATTTAGAGTTTGCGCACATATCACAAATTTGCAACAGTATAATGCCACATACTTAGATCCAGCTAAATGATTCTCCAGATGCATAATTAATGTTTCAAATTCATTGGATATTTCCCTTCTGATGGTGTGGTGAAAAACAAATTTTGCCCTCAAACTCCTAGGCAATGATATAACATTTTTTTTCCTGGGCTGTATCTCTGCATGTCAGTTTACCCCAAACACGCCTTAAATTACCTAAGCCAAAACCTCCACTCCAATGTTGGTGCTGATTGGCCCGGCTCCAGTAACAAAGGAGCATGATAAAATGTTTTACATTTTCTATTGTGACAAAATTAACTATTCCGTAAAAACACACACATATACGTAGATGTCAATATTAAGAAAAAGATATGTTTATAATTGTTTTAAACAACTTTCTAACACATGTAGATCTGCTTCGAATTCCATTTGCATGCAAACTGCAGTGACAAAGGATTCCACTTTACAGACCTTCCACCCAAATCACAGCTTGTACTCACTCCATGTTCACATCTGAATTTGTATCAGGCGCCATATGTTGTGCAAATCGCACTGGCAACTGATTTGCACTGTTACGGACAATGATTGGCATAATTGAAAGTCTTTTTTGCATTTTCGCTTTCCAATATTTTATGTGCAGATCGCAGAATGACGCTCCATTATTGAGAAATATCTTGGTATCTGTGACAACGAGGAGCTTGTAGCAGCAAAGGTGCGAGCCATTTCCATGCACATGCTAAGCCTTCTCGAAGGATGCTGAATAATTCTAACGTTGCCTTCTGCTGCAACATGGCAGACACACAGTGTGAGCTGGGGGAACATGCTGGTACTTTGTTAGAACTCTCTGATCTTCGCAGGCAGCTGTTGTGGGACGGATGTGCAGTAAGATGTGATTGATGCTGTAATAAGTCTTCTCTCTGGTTCTGTCTATCAATGTTGATAAAGACCAGCTAGGAGACAATCAAAATGCAGCGAATTGGTGATGTACCAATTTACAGTGTTAATGTCTGATTTACAGTGTCGTGGTATCCTCTAAATAGTGCTTTATTTGTAGAGCGCAGTGCCTCACAATAGCTTACGCTAGGATGTAATAAGCAAATCGGTGATTCAAAGGCTTGTGTAACAAGTGACACTCCAGGAAAGTGCAATACTGAATTGTACCTGAGGCAGTGAAATGCTGGATTGGAAATAGTCCATTTAGTTGATGGACTCAATAAGGCCCCCTTCTGTCTAAGATGGTGAACTACACCACCGCCCAAGGATGGCGTATAAAAGCACGTGTCTCCAACAACAACTTTTGTTTGGCCATGGACAGAACAGACAGAGGGCCTGATTTACAACTTGCAGACGGTAACTGCGTCGCAATGGTGAGGGGTACCCCGCTACAACCTAACTCCCGTTGGATAAAATGGGATTCAGATTTCGGGGGACGGGATATCCATCACCGCTATGACGGAGTAACCCGACGCTGAATTCCGAATCAGACGGTAAGTAAAACTATTATTTATTAATTCAACACAGTTATTCCCCAATACTGTCTCTAAATGCATCAAATGTGAAGCTTTGGATTGCAGATTCACCACATATGTCACAATATCCTGCAGCGTAGTCGTGTAGCACGAGGCTTGTGACCCGAAACAAATGTACGAGAACAATTTATTGAAAAGCGACCTGAATTGGTTCAGGTCCAAGACAAAAAGATGAGTGTTCAGTTTAATATTGTGATTGAGTATTCCAATCATACACAGTTTGGGGTGTTCTTAGGACACCTCGTAGTTTGGGGGAGAAAGACCGCACAATTGGGGGGCAGTAGTGCTGGAACAATTTTCAAGGTTCTGTCACTAAAGTGGTAGTAGCTGTGAAAAATCAAAACATTACACAAAGAACAAATGCAACAAATGGGACACGCCCATTCAGCAGAAGATTGTGGGAGAGTAGAGTGTGCCCAGTCGTGCATTTTGCAGCACATTGTCCTAAATATATCACCAAAGCATGGTGTGGTAGGGTACTGCCGTTTACGGAGAGCACTTTTTGCATTGAAACGGTCTCTTGAAATGACCACTAAATTTGCATCAGCTGTGCAGTTACTGCTAAATCTATATGGCACACAAACTATAATGTGTAGAATTTGATTGTGCATATTTATCATTTGCAGAGCACACAAACAAAGTGCCTTGTTTTTTTATCCTCTAAAATTCTTTAATTCCATCAAGTCAGAATTACACAAAAAACTATGGGCCTGATTACAACTTTGGCGGAGGGGGTTAATCTGTCCTAAACGTGACAGATATCCGCCCGCCGTATTACGAGTCCATTATAGCCTATGGAGCTCGTAATACGGTGGGTGGGATATCTGTCACATTTGGGACAGATTAACCCCCTCCGCCAAAGTTGTAATCAGGCCCTATGTGCCTCATTTATTCTCTCCTTGCTTCTGATGCATCTTAAAATATTTGTCAAGTTAATTTACAAGTGTTTACATTTTCTTGTTTTCGAAAATATTTGACAATTCCTGTACCTCTGTTAGATTGTGATTAGGTTCGTATTTAAAAATTCCCTTACTTTCTAGTCGATGAAGGAAAAAGTAAACACCAATCTCCATGTTCAACGAGCAGCTATTTGTCAGAGGGCATTATGTGACACTTGACCTCCGTCTTTGAACTCACAGCAAATGCCACAAGATATATACATAAACTATGTGTGCGGGGACACCTAGTTCATTTGTGTGCTTCTAAGAAACATTGCTTACAAAATGTTTGAAAAGATACTCTACAGTGGATGAAATCTTTCTTCATCAATTTTGAGTTTTGAAAATGAATCGTGTACTAATCTCTTCATGATTAACTGGGAGAAATTTATACAATTTGACTAGACTCCTAGCATCCTGACTAACCCCTCTAAGTGCCAGCCTTTATGCCACAGCATGGCTCATCACTGAGGAAAAAAGATTCAACCACATCTGCCCAATGCTAAGAGATCACCGGTACCTCCCTTTTAAGACCACGATAAAGTTTAAAACAACCCAGAAGCAAAAACTCTCTCTACCTGGAAGTACTGAAATTCAAATCCTTCCTAGGCCTGAAACCACCCTTCTCAGGTTCGGCTCTTACCCCTTGACTTGAAAATAGTGCTGAACATCCTAGCCCAGTGGTTCCCAACCTTTTGACTTCTGTGGACCCCCATTTTATCATTACTGGAACCTGGGGACCCCCACTGAATCCACATTGGAATCCGGGGTCTGCCCCCAATGAGTCATTACTGAAAGCAAGGGACCTAATCTGTTAAGATTATATAATTTTCTAAGCAGTTGCGGACCCCCTGAGGAGGCATCGCGGTCCCCCAGGGGTCCCCGGACCACAGGTTGGGAACCACTGTCCTAGCCTTCAGAAAAAGATCTCAAAATTCACCTCTGCAGATCTACTCCAAAGACCTTGGACCCTAAAATCTTAAACTGTGAATGGGGCTATCGCAGGTGGCCCACTCAGACCCAACCCCAGAGCAGAATCCAGACTTTAGTATATTAATTTTAATGATTGAGTTATAAGGTTACAGTCTCTCCCTTGGTCCACCCCTGTCACACATCCCTGGTTCCTACTTCCTTTTTGTCCCCCAACACTCAGAAAGTCCCAATTTTGTAATGTTCTGATGTACTCAGCTCATTATTCTATGTAAAGAGCTTGAATACCTGTCGGTTACCTGGCAATCTTTAAAACCATAATATGATCAAATACATTAATGTTGGGTTTCTTCAGCCACCGAACGGTATAGGCCACCTTACACTCTTGGACTCTTTAAAGATGTATTCTCTCTTCTGTGCATCTGTGTGTATACATTTGCTATTTATTCTTGTGCAGTAACTGTTAGAAATATGTCCCTGGTATTCATAAATCCATAAATCCTAATTGTATAGCAATGCTGTATACTCATGCATGTAATTCGACTTCGTTATGTTTTGCACCAAAAGAGTTTCGTATATCTTTACGTCTTACCTGCTAACATATTAGTCTGTTTTCTATTCATTTAGAGTAACAATTTGAATTCAGTTTGTGATTTTGTTTAGAACTTTCTTGTGCATAAAATGACTGCAGGCTCATATGTGCAATTCATCATCATTTTGTTTAGTTACCATGCCTGTTGTTTGGCACTGTATTGAACCACAAAATAAAAAATAAATGGTACACTCGGTTTTCGGAATGACCAACAAACATGTAAATTATCTGTGCTGCTATGCATTATAGGAAAAAGTACTTAATATGTGTGTCGTTTGTACCCTCAGGAACTGAATGGATTTTACTTTAAGGTGGCTCCGATTCGGTCCATGGAAGGTTTTGTTGCCAAATGACCTAACACTGTTCTACAATGACACTGTGTGGTGGAGTGTATCACCCCAGCTAGGTCTACAGAAAATGAATACACACCAACATGGAGTGGCATGCACTGCACAGTTAAATAACCAAGGCCAAGGTACTGACTGGCAAATATTTACTTGCATTTTGGAAATAAAACTATAGCAGGAGCTATTGATGAAGCTTCCATTATATGAATCAGGGCTGATTTTATTACAAAAGGGTTGGCCCACAGTGACGAGGAGCCCAGTTGGCCTACTGATCTACTCCAGTGTCTGGATACCCCTAGGGTGATTAGCACGCTAGATAAATCCACATAGCACAACATAACACAGCATAGCATAGCATAAAATAACATAGCATAGCATAGCACATCATAACATAGCATAGCATAGTATAACATAACATAGCATAGTATAGCATAACATAACATAGCATAGCATAACATAACATAGCATAGCATAACATAACACAGCATAGCATATCATAACATAGCATAGTATAGCATAACATAGGATAGTATAGCATAACATAACATAATATAACATAACACAGCATAGCATAGCATATCATAACATAGCATAGCATACTATAATGTAACATAGCATAACATAGTATAGCATAGCATAACATAACACAACACAGCATAGCATATCCTAACATAGAATAGCATAGTATAGCACAGCATAACATAACAGCATAGCATAGTATAGCATATCATAACATAGAATAGCATAGTATAGCAGAGCATAACAGCATAGCATAGTATAGCATAACATAGCATAGCACAGCATAACATAACATAGCATAGCATAGCATAAAATAACATAAACTAGCACAGCATAACATAACACAACATAACAAGAGCCTGGAGCAGCACTCACGTTTTGCCTACAACCCACGGGTGCAGTTTAGTTAGGCACAAGGATCCAGAGAATCGAAGGATGTTCACTTTGGCAAGGCAAGGACAGCACAAGGGAGTAGGATTCATTAGTATTCAAACACAAATGTAGCAAAGTATCATTGCAATCCACAAACCTCTTTGTGAGTTACAATGTAACACTGTGGTTCCATCTGAACTACAAGGTAAAGGGGGGGCGAAGGGGTGTTCGCCCTTCTTTGTGTTTCACAAGGGAATGTATCAATGTCTTGTAACCCCAACTGCATTCACAAAGGATTTAAAGTTCACTCACTGCCCTTGTGCATGAAAGATCTCAGTTGCTCAGCTTGTTTTACTTCGCTATTGTATCATTCTTTGCCATAATGGTATGCTCACTTTTTTGATGATGTTATCAAAACGTGAAAATAAAAATTACATTAAAAAAAAAAAGTTCATTCGCTGATCTAGTCACTCAGTGACCAGTGGGTGACTATGTGACTGAGATAGTGTAAGATGTCCTTGTGCAAGGGGACACTGTGGGCTTCAGTAAGACTGGCAGTGATCTCATGCACTGATGCACACCCACCGATACTCCATCCACAATGAGTCACATGCTTTTGTGGTCCACGACCCTTGTCCAATGTCCCCACACTACCAATGAGGACGTGTTGGCGTGCTGTTCTTTGTAGGTCTCCATCAGTGCTTAATTTGTGCTTGTTGTTTCTGGTGCTGAGCACCGGCACTTCTTTGTGAGGGCCGGCGCTTATTCTTCTGCCTCAAGCATTTGCTGCGAGCAAAAGACACATATGGGAAAGACGGAAGAAGGAAAAACTAAAAAGCGTCATGAAGGGAGAAAGTAGAAAGTTGCAGGATGAGCTGAAGGGGCAGGGGTGGCGTAAATGGATTGAAGAGGCCCGAGATGGCTTCAGTATTGCACTGCCTCAGTATTCAGTGCTGGCAGATTTAATTACAGCAGCCTCGTGTTTAAGAGAAGGGCTTTGGGCACCGGCACCTCTTAATTTACAAATTAAGCAGTGGTCTCCATCTTTGCATTTGCAGACTATCGCCTGCATTCATCGGGGGCCTCCTAACCCATATTAATTAATCAGGCAGGATTAGTAAGAATTGTTTAAATGTATTATTTGTGCTGTGCCGAGTGATACATCCGGCACTTTGCAAATATTTGCTGTGCAAATAAAGTTCCTCTGAACATGACCCGCACAGTAATGCAGCTGGCCGGAGCCAAATAAACTTCAAGAGAAAGCATCATCACAACTTTATTGTGGCTAAAAGCCAAGAAATCAAAAGAAATGAGAATGGAAAAAGGAAATTAAAAATATTCCGAAGACCCTTACAGACTTAATAACAAATGTAGATACTGCCTTGGCACCAACTGGGTCACCAAAGCATTGATTTAATGCTAAATGGTTTATTAAACGTTTATTTCACTAGATTGTTTAAGATGCACATTAATATCATAAAAAACTATGTAGACTCGAGTTATAAAAACATCAAAACTAATTGAGTCATTTAACGATATAAGTATATTCAGTTTGCTGACATAAATGGCTTGTTTCATTACATACACTATAAGCAAAATATTAGAGTTCATATATCACCAAAATATGCGCAACCAGTCATTTAAAAAAAAATTGTTTAGCTAATTACTTCAAGTCCAGACGATTAGGTTGTAACAGATACATAACGCAATTGTTGATCTTGCCTAAAAAGCTTTGTACATCAGAGCAGAGACACTGGATGGGGAAGAAATTAGACAATTGTTTATATAAAGCAATATTGGGGCAGTCAACAAAGGTGTTCCAGTATCTGCAAGTCAAACTTTGAGGAAATAGGGAAACAGATGGATTGATAGACAAACAGGAAGGCTGTCGGAATGTGTCATCTGGGTGACTGGGGAATAATTCAGTGTGCAGGGCAAGGTACAGTTGTAGGCTGGTGAGTAGGTTAACTGTGCTGAGCTATGTTGTAGGTACAAAATGCTCTGTAAACAGAGTTGAGTAACAATATAATGGACCTGCCAGGAGGCCTGGGTGGAACCCGTGGACTTTTACTCCATGGAATTCCATGAAGTTCTGAAAAAAAACTCTGCGAGATTCCATGAAATTTCTCATGGCATGTGTCGCAGCTAGAGCTGTGATTTAATGCCGGAACTCGTTCAGTGCTGAAAAATCAGCGCAAATGGCATCACACGGCATGCCAGAGAATGCAACTTCTGTAGTTGATTTTGCTGTCGCTGAAATAGATTTTCTACTTAAGCAGCAGCTTCCTGACCATGAATGGTTGCGACCTCCGGTGACGTCCCACATTGGAGAGACATTTTGCCAGGTGCCCTCCTAGTGACCAAAAATTATGCAAGGGGATGCCATATCTGTATCGTTCTTTCCCAACTTACTGTTGTTGAGCGGCGCATGAGAAAAAACTCAACTACCCCGTGGTTGGCGGTATTTGGCTGGAAATCTGGATTACAAGCGTAACTCAAAGTGGCCCAAATTCCTCCAATTCTGCCAGCAGAGTGGAATATATTGCCCACCTCTACCTGCCAGTCCACTTAAAGTGTTGGTCACCACAGAAGTCAGCTGCTATTAAAGCAATTATTTTAAAGATTTATGTGGTGCAAACATCACAAACATAACACAACATCCTGTAATATCCTGGCTGAAATTTTAATTAAACTCCAGTTAAACAAAATGAAAATAAATTTTGCCACCTGTGATTTTGAAAAAGGGTCGAACTAAGGGAGCACTAAGAATCACACTGATATAACTTTCAGAAGTCAGTACATTCCATGCCCATTTATCTTAAACAGCGTTACAGAAACATAGAATATACTGTTGAAAGACTTTGATTAGTTTGTTCTATTTACCCACTAGACTGAGGGTCATCACCAGAAGAAAGAGCTTGTTCAACTCCTAAGGCCTTGCAAACAGCCTTCCAAAACACGAAAGAATTGAGTATATCAATCAGAAATAATGGTATAAGGTATGCCATAAGACAAAAAATTCTGTCAAGTAACATTCTGCTGTAGGTAATTTAGAGCACAAGGGCCAAAGATCTACTACCTTACCGTGCCTTGAGGGCATAAACCATGAATGCGCTGCCTTTTCGTAACTGAATGCTGCTGCTGGTAAGTTCCTGGAACGTATTTAACACTCTCATGCTCAAATAATAATCATTGCTATAATATATAACATGGTTTCATAGCACCAATAGCTGTGAGCGACTACTACATCATGTTACATTGCACAAGTAATTTTCATGAATCTTTTTTTTCATTAATATTTTTTACATATCCTACAGTCTCAAACATCAACCACATTATAGAAAAATGTTTCCTGGTTATTATTTGGAGACTCATTACATTTAGATTATCTGTCTGCTGTTTAGTGTGCAGTACAGTATGTAAAGGTGATCTTAAATATGGTGATCCTGCTCTGAGAACTGCCTCCTTGGTGTTTGGTGTGTTTGCATTGGGGATCTGTGTATTTTCTTTGTGTGCAGAGTGTCTGCAGCTGTAAGTGTATATAGTGTTGATGCTGCAGGAGTTGCTGGCTTGTTGTTTGCTGTCTGTGCTTAGTGGTAATGTGTGTTTTGTCGTATTTTGGCCTCTAGAGTGTTTGTAGTTGTAATGGTGTATACAGTGTGGTTATTGTAAGAGTAGTTGCCTTGCAGTTCTCAGTGTCACATGGAGTTGCTCCCTTGTCCGTTTGTGGGTTTTCATGAAGGAGTTATGGTGGTATGTCAAGTTTCACTTGTGGTGATGACGTACATGGCACGTCTGGTGCTCTGGAGTGTTTGTTTTGTTGTACTCTGCCTAGGGGACAGGTCTGCTGTGGTTGTGTTGATGTGTGGAATGTCTGCTGTGTTGATGGTGTATATTATGCATTTGCTGCAGGAGTTGTTATTTAGTTGTTTACTCTGTTTACACAGGAGGAAGACTGCTTAATTTGAGTTGGTGGTTGCCAGTAGCGGGCCACTGGCACTCATTTTTGGGGACTGGCACTTTTTTTCTGCAAAGACAGCAAGAGAGGGGAAAAGACGCAACCAGGAAACACAAGGAAGAGAAAGGTGGAAAGACGAAGACAGGAAGGACCTGTGAGTGTGAGATATAGAGGCAGGGGGTGTCTGGTGGTAGATTAAAGAGGCAGGAGGTGGGTTTAAGACTACCAGCCCTTGTACTCAGAGTGCAGATATTTATTTGCATGGGCCACAGGTGTCTGAACAGAGTTTCGGGCACCAGCACTTTTTCATTTACAAATCAAGCACTGAGGAGGGAAGTGTGTTTTGTGTGTTGGTGTGCAGGGAATTTGTCACAGGCTCCCTCAACAGCTTCCTAGTGTAGGAAGTGCATTTGCTGCAGGAGGTATTGCCTTGCTGATTTCATGGGAGAAGAATGTGTTTTGTCTATTAATCACTATTTAAGAAATAACTATTTAGGAAATGCAAACCCGGCCCATTGACTAAAATGCAATGGGATTTCTTAATACCGATTTCCTAATAGCGATTCCTACTTTGCAGGAATCACTGTCAGGAAATTGGTATATTTGTAAATAGCACTTTGCATTTGTTAAATAGCGATTTCTATTAAGTCGCTGTTTAAGAAATGCAAAATTAAATTTTCGAACATCTGGCCCCTTGTGACTTGTCTTGGTGTGTGGGGCGTCTGTGGTTGTAATGCTTTGTGTATTGTTGTAACTACATGTGGCTGCCCTATTGTTTACGGTGTTTGCCTGGGGGAAGTGCGCTGAGTCTTGTCTTGATCTGTGGAGCTTCTGCAACGATAATGGTGCATTGAGTGCAGTTGCTGCAAGATTTACTGCTTTGTCGTTTGCAGTTTATGCATGGGGATGGTGTGTTTTGCCTTTTTGGGGTACGTCGGATATCGGCAGCGAGGATGTCGCACTTATAGCAGCTACAGCTGACACTGTGGTGACGGTAGGAAGGATGGCGGCACATGTTCTCTACTTCTATGTATGTATGCATGTATGTATGCATGCATGCATTGGTGTGCAGATGGAAAGCACAAACCTATCTGAGTAGCAATGCAGAGCTGCACATTCATGAAGGCATAGAAAGACAACATCAGTTAGTGATTTACACATTTTGATTAGAAGGCCAGAGAGTGTCCACTGCTGAGGAAGCTGGGGGTGTGAAACACCAACCGTAAGTATTTAAAATGGAGAAAAACCATAATATATACATGGGTTTTGACCTACCTCTCACCACTCAACCACTTGCTTCTTCGAGGGCTCCTGAATCCGGCAGGGACCTCACAGTCTGTAGGCATCTCCTTTCCACAGTCATCCTGGGGAGTGCCCCGGAAGGGCTATCCATTCCTCAACGTGGAGGGCGACTGCACTAACAACTACAATGAATCAGACACAGGATCTACTTACCTTCAGGAGACATCTCAAGACAGGGCTGTTTGAGAAGTAGCACCCCATCCCCCAGCGCCTTGAGACCCTCATGCGTGAGTAGTGCGCTTCACAAATACTCTGATTGATTGATTGATAGAATGATGTAGGAGTCCATGACTCTCAACTGTTCGTAATCTACCATATTCAATCACCTTCGTAGCCTTAATTTAAAATACCGGCTCAGAGAACGTTTACCGAAGAATCTTAAAATAATGCACCTCGTTATGTGGGGGAAGCACCTTTCTTTGAATGCTACCTGACGTCAGCAGAAGTGTTCATGGTGCAGTCTGAATGCTGATTGGCCAGTGGTGAGGACCTATCCTGAGCCCTCACCTCCCAAGGCTCCGTGGCACGCGACACTAGCATCGGCATGTGCCCCTATGTAGGAGTCAGGCTTTGATGATGATTTATGTGCGGGGAGGTAGCGAGGTCACAGAGCGCTTGATGTTCATAGACCTTCCCTGGGTTGGCTGCAGAGCTGGGAGCTCTCAGTGAATTAAGTCTTCAAAGCCTCGGCTGAAGATGGATGCAAAACTATGCACAGTGGTGGACCTCAGGCAAAGGGAAGTCTCAGAGCAGGGCCCAGAGGCAGCCATTATGGGAAACAGAGTGGGTACCCTGTGCTCAGGGCATTAAAAGGAGTGCTTTCTGTGGTAGTGACAAGTGGACTAGTCATATTCGAGAATTGAGCAGCTGGACCCCTCATGTCCTGAGAAATGAGCATGTGTCTCTATGGAAGACGATAAACGGAGAGAGCAAGTGACCCTGCACAGGCGGTAGCCACAAGGAGGGTTGTTAATACCTGGTTACAGCGGCCTTGCGGAGGCAGACCGCGGCCCTGGCTGCTGTAGCGATGGAGAGGCGGACGGACACATAATTACACGCACGGGCTCTGGCATGGCTTTAAACAAAGACCAGCTTGTAAACTTACAGAGTTGTTTTGAAGAAGGTATCAGGCTTCCATGCAAAGAGTTTAGGTAGTGCGCAGTGTGCACTGTATAGGAGTAGTGTACTCTTCTTATACAGTGAACAGGTGTTAATAAAAAACACAGGGAAGTGAAGACTTTGCACCACCAGAGCCTAATGCAGTGTCTGCACACCTCAGGGGCAGGAGCTTCTCTCACTAACAAACCATCCCCAGCACCAGAGCCTAATGCAGTGTGTCTGCACACCTCAGTGGCAGGAGCTTCTCTCACTAACAAACCATCCCCAGCACCAGAGCCTAATGCAGTGTGTCTGCACACCTCAGGGGCAGGAGCTTCTCTCACTAACGAACCATCTCCAGCACCAGAGCCTAATGCAGTGTGTCCGCACACCTCAGGGGCAGGAGCTTCTCTCACTAACAAACCATATGCAGCACCAGAGCCTAATGCAGTGTGTCTGCACACCACAGAGGGAGGAGCTTCTCTCAATAACAAACCATCCCCAGCACCAGAGCCTAATGCAGTGTGTCTGCACACCTCAGGGCCAGGCGCTTCTCTCACTAACAAACCATATGCAGCACCAGAGCCTAATGCAGTGTGTCTGCATACCACAGAGGGAGGAGCTTCTCTTACTTACAAACCATCCCCAGCACCAGAGCCTAATGCAGTGTCTGCACACCTCAGAGGCAGGAGCTTCTCTCACTAACAAACCATCTCCAACACCAGAGCCTAATGCAGTGTCTGCACACCTCAGAGGCAGGAGCTTCTTTCACTAACAAACCATCTCCAGCACCAGAGCCTAATGCAGTGTGTCTGCACACCTCAGGGGCAGGAGCTTCTCTCACTAAAGAACCATATGCAGCATCAGAGACTAATGCAGTGTGTCTGCACACCACAGAGGGAGGAGCTTCTCTCACTAACAAACCATCCCCAGCACCAGAGCCTAATGCAGTGTGTCTGCACACCTCAGGGGCAGGAGCTTCTCTCACTAACAAACCATCCCCAGCACCAGAGCCTAATGCAGTGTGTCTGCACACCTCAGGGGCAGGAGCTTCTCTCACTAACGAACCATCTCCAGCACCAGAGCCTGATGCAGTGTGTCTGCACACCTCAGAGGGAGGAGCGTCTCTCACTAACGAACCATCTCCAGCACCAGAGCCTAATGCAGTGTGTCCGCACACCTCAGGGGCAGCAGCTTCTCTTACTTACAAACCATCTCCAGCACCAGAGCCTAATGCAGTGTCTGCACACCTCAGAGGCAGGAGCTTCTCTCACTAACAAACCATCTCCAGCACCAGAGCCTAATGCAGTGTCTGCACACCTCAGAGGCAGGAGCTTCTCTCACTAACAAACCATCTCCAGCACCAGAGCCTAATGCAGTGTGTCTGCACACCTCAGGGGCAGGAGCTTCTCTCACTAAAGAACCATATGCAGCATCAGAGACTAATGCAGTGTGTCTGCACACCACAGAGGGAGGAGCTTCTCTCACTAACAAACCATCCCCAGCACCAGAGCCTAATGCAGTGTGTCTGCACACCTCAGGGGCAGGAGCTTCTTTCACTAACAAACCATCTCCAGCACCAGAGCCTAATGCAGTGTGTCTGCACACCTCAGGGGCAGGAGCTTCTCTCACTAAAGAACCATATGCAGCATCAGAGACTAATGCAGTGTGTCTGCACACCACAGAGGGAGGAGCTTCTCTCACTAACAAACCATCCCCAGCACCAGAGCCTAATGCAGTGTGTCTGCACACCTCAGTGGCAGGAGCTTCTCTCACTAACAAACCATCCCCAGCACCAGAGCCTAATGCAGTGTGTCTGCACACCTCAGGGGCAGGAGCTTCTCTCACTAACGAACCATCTCCAGCACCAGAGCCTAATGCAGTGTGTCTGCACACCTCAGGGGCAGGAGCTTCTCTCACTAACGAACCATCTCCAGCACCAGAGCCTAATGCAGTGTGTCCGCACACCTCAGGGGCAGGAGCTTCTCTTACTAAAGAACGATATGCAGCATCAGAGACTAATGCAGTGTGTCTGCACACCACAGAGAGAGGAGCTTCTCTCACTAACAAACCATCCCCTGCACCAGAGCCTAATGCAGTGTGTCTGCACACCTCAGAGGCAGGAGCTTCTCTCACTAACAAACCATCTCCAACACCAGAGCCTAATGCAGTGTCTGCACACCTCAGAGGCAGGAGCTTCTCTCACTAACAAACCATCTCCAGCACCAGAGCCTGATGCAGTGTGTCTGCACACCTCAGAGGCAGGAGCTTCTCTCACTAACAAACCATCTCCAACACCAGAGCCTAATGCAGTGTCTGCACACCTCAGAGGCAGGAGCTTCTCTCACTAACAAACCATCTCCAACACCAGAGCCTAATGCAGTGTGTCTGCACACCTCAGGGGCAGGAGCTTCTCTTACTAACAATCCATCCCCAGCAGCAGAGCCTAATGCAGTGTGTCTGCATACCACAGAGGGAGGAGCTTCTCTCAATAACAAACCATCCCCAGCACCAGAGCCTGATGCAGTGTGTCTGCACACCTCAGGGGCAGGGGCCTTCTTTCACTAACAATCCCCTCCCCCCGGGTCTGACGCAGTGTGTCTGCACACCTCAGAGGCAGGGAGCTTCTCTCACTAACAAACCATCCGTAGGACCAGAGCCTAATGCAGTGTGTCTGCACACCTCAGGGGCAGGAGCTTCTCTCACTAACAAACCATCCCCAGCACCAGAGCCTGATGCAGTGTGTCTGCACACCTCAGAGGGAGGAGCTTCTCTCAATAACAAACTATCCCCAGCATCAGAGCCTAATGCAGTGTGTCTGCACACCTCAGGGGCAGGAGCTTCTCTCACTTACAAACCATCCCCAGCATCAGAGCCTAATGCAGTGTCTCTGCACACCTCAGAGGCTTGGGCTTTTCTCACTAACAAACCATCTCCAGCACCAGAGCCTAATGCAGTGTGTCTGCACACCTCAGGGGCAGGAGCTTCTCTCACTAAAGAACCATATGCAGCATCAGAGACTAATGCAGTGTGTCTGCACACCACAGAGGGAGGAGCTTCTCTCACTAACAAACCATCCCCAGCACCAGAGCCTAATGCAGTGTGTCTGCACACCTCAGTGGCAGGAGCTTCTCTCACTAACAAACCATCCCCAGCACCAGAGCCTAATGCAGTGTGTCTGCACACCTCAGGGGCAGGAGCTTCTCTCACTAACGAACCATCTCCAGCACCAGAGCCTAATGCAGTGTGTCTGCACACCTCAGGGGCAGGAGCTTCTCTCACTAACGAACCATCTCCAGCACCAGAGCCTAATGCAGTGTGTCCGCACACCTCAGGGGCAGGAGTTTCTCTTACTAAAGAACCATATGCAGCATCAGAGACTAATGCAGTGTGTCTGCACACCACAGAGAGAGGAGCTTCTCTCACTAACAAACCATCCCCTGCACCAGAGCCTAATGCAGTGTGTCTGCACACCTCAGAGGCAGGAGCTTCTCTCACTAACAAACCATCTCCAACACCAGAGCCTAATGCAGTGTCTGCACACCTCAGAGGCAGGAGCTTCTCTCACTAACAAACCATCTCCAGCACCAGAGCCTGATGCAGTGTGTCTGCACACCTCAGAGGCAGGAGCTTCTCTCACTAACAAACCATCTCCAACACCAGAGCCTAATGCAGTGTCTGCACACCTCAGAGGCAGGAGCTTCTCTCACTAACAAACCATCTCCAACACCAGAGCCTAATGCAGTGTGTCTGCACACCTCAGGGGCAGGAGCTTCTCTTACTAACAATCCATCCCCAGCAGCAGAGCCTAATGCAGTGTGTCTGCATACCACAGAGGGAGGAGCTTCTCTCAATAACAAACCATCCCCAGCACCAGAGCCTGATGCAGTGTGTCTGCACACCTCAGGGGCAGGGGCCTTCTTTCACTAACAATCCCCTCCCCCCGGGTCTGACGCAGTGTGTCTGCACACCTCAGAGGCAGGGAGCTTCTCTCACTAACAAACCATCCGTAGGACCAGAGCCTAATGCAGTGTGTCTGCACACCTCAGGGGCAGGAGCTTCTCTCACTAACAAACCATCCCCAGCACCAGAGCCTGATGCAGTGTGTCTGCACACCTCAGAGGGAGGAGCTTCTCTCAATAACAAACTATCCCCAGCATCAGAGCCTAATGCAGTGTGTCTGCACACCTCAGGGGCAGGAGCTTCTCTCACTTACAAACCATCCCCAGCATCAGAGCCTAATGCAGTGTCTCTGCACACCTCAGAGGCTTGGGCTTTTCTCACTAACAAACCATCCCCAGCACCAGACACTGATTCAGTGTGTCTGCACACCTCAGGGGCAGGAAGCTTCTCTCACAGAGCCTAAAGCAGTGTGTCTGCACACCACAGAGGATGGAGCTTCTCTTACTCACAAACCATCTCCAGAGCCAAAGCCCAATCCAGTGTGTCTGCACACCTCATGGGCAGGGAGCTTTTCTCACTAACAGACCATCCCCAGTAGCAGAGACTAATGCTGTGTGCCTGCACACCTTGGAGGCAGGGAGCTTCTGTCACTAAGAAACCATCCCAGGCACCAGAGCCCAATGGAGTGAGTCTGCACATCTCAGAGCATCCCCAACATCAGGTGGCATTTAAATGGACTAGAATACAATAACCAACTGCTTTATTGGCATGACTATAAGTGAAAGTAGTGCCAAAGCTTAGTTGTTTACAAGGTGTCTTTAACTTTGAGAAATCACTGATATCTAAACTAGAAGAAAGAACTTCATGGTCTAGGCTGGTCCATGGTGATGAGGAGGATAAGAGTCAGGGAGGTGAAGGCCTGTTCTAAAGAGTCTTTGAAAACATAGTATGAAATAAGATGGCCAATGTGTGAGGAGATAGCAGACCAAGTGAAGAGGGCAGTGGGTGAAGCCTAGTCAGCAGGAAAGGTGGATGTAGGTATTCCAGGAGTGATTACTGATAAGACAGGACAAAGAGGGGCTCAGTGGGGTACCCTGTCATTCGAGGAAGGCACTGGAAAAAGAGGCACAGTAAGGAGCTAAGTAAAAGAGACAAGGCACCAAGCAGTCCCTTTGATGTTCAGCGGCTGCGGCATGGTCATGTCGCAATGGTAGGTGCCCATTCCCAAGCTGTGCCCTGTGCATCACTACCTATTGGAATTAGTCTGCGGTCTTAAAGAATGTAGCAGGGATTGTAATACTGAATGTCCACCCAGAATAAAAGAATTTCTTGGTACACAGATATTGAGGGACAAAAGATTGGAAAGTGAGTGCATATAGAGATGTATGTATGTTTGTATGTATTTGTATTTTTAAAGGGCATTTCGGCCATGGAATCGAACCACTAGGCAGCAGTGAGTTGAGTGACCAAGAGAAAATGAAAAGAAAGAAGAATACAACTACTGGGGAAGAAGCCAGGTCATTACCTGCTTCCTGAAGGCCATGAAATTGTGTTCCTTCCTAATTGTCACCGGGAGCCAATTCCAGTGTTTAGCAGCAGCCACTATAAATGCTTTCTCGCCCCATCTAGCCTTACGAGTGCGAGGGACGTGCACCAAATAGGATCCTGTTGATCTGAGCTGACGCATTGGAGTGTACCAGCGTAACCAAGACGACAGGTATTCAGATCCGCGCACATGCAAGGACTTGTGCGTCAGACATAATGTCTTGAAAATAATGCGCTTTTTGACAGGTAGCCAGTGTAATGGCCTCAGACTACCGCTGGCCGAGGCTGAGCAGGGAAGATCTAATATTAGTCGGGCATCTGTGTTCTGAACTAGTTGAAGTGTATTAAGCAAAGTTCTGTCTATATTAAGCATTAAAACATAGTAGTAGTTCATTTTGGAAATTACCAAAGTGAGATATTCTGTAATTCTAAGCTCCTTTTGTAAATACGGGTACATTTTTTTCAAAATTCTAGGCGTCCAGAAGCAGGCCTAAGTGATGACATTTACTTGAGACTTAAAGGATAGGCCATTGTCAAAAATAATCCCCAGATTCTTAGTAGAACTGATGGGGATAGGAAGATCTCCACATGTAGATGGCCACCAACGTGGGCTCCACAGGTCCCTGCTAGAGCCAAAAAGCAAGATCTCTGTTTTGTCACCATTCATCTCAAGCCAGTTCAGGCCCCTCCATCTGTTGATCTCACTCATACAGTGATGAAGTCGATCGGCGGCTTCCTCACAATTCCTATGAACGGGGATGATTAATTGAGTATCATCCGCATAGGAGGTGGCAAGAAAGCCGAAACATCGAATGAGTCTGGCCAATGGTGCTACATATAATTTGAATAGTTGAATATATGTACTATTCCAAACTCCATATCTAAGTAACCTGAAGATATATGTACCGTGTAGGAGCGTATATATGGAGTTAGGTATAGAAAATCTAGACTTACTTAGCTGTCAATATTTTTTCCAATATTTGTTCCTCAATATTGTGCCCCATTCATATTCTGATGTCGATATTAAGGGTGCACACCTGTAGCAGGATTGATAGAGTATTTGTAATATTACAGAGAAGAAGGGAAGAGGTGAAGTGCTGGTTTATGGAGTGGAGGAGTTTTATTTAACCTTGTAAAAGTCAGGAGAGGTAAGAAGAGGGAAAGAGGTCAGGAAGGGGAAGGTATGGAGAGTAAGGGCAGGTACTGGAAGATCTCGAGAGTAGATAATGTTTGAGGTGTGTGGACAGGGGTGTCAACAAAGTGTGTGTGGCTACAGTTGACGAAGTGTTGCTGGGGTGATGTTACACAAGGGAGTTTGGAGTTTTAAAATAAGTGGAAGATTTTCAGGGCAGAAACCCAGGTAGAAACAGAGCACATAATGTCATGAGATGGAAGGTGAAGACTTGGAGGACAAAGGTAGTTTGTATGCGACTGGAAACAGGTAAGTGGCTAGAGTAGGGGTGTAATGCCGGGGTAGAGACCAGTGGGAAAGCAGAAGGAGGGAAATGGTAAAATGTAGGGTGGCTACAGCTGATAGGTATAGGGCAGTGGGACATTTGGGGAGTCATGAAGCAAGTACAGGGGATTGGAAATTGAGGAGACAGTGTGCACATAAATTGTGTGAAATTCTGCAAAAGTGACTTGAAATTATGTAAAATACAAAAGCGGCATTTAGCACTATAATTGAGCCTGAAATTAAACCTTATGTCCATTTTAGACGTGGGATGCATCTCACAATAAAAAATAGTTCATAGTAGCTCAAAAACCATAAGTGCTCTGAACAGCAGCTAGTCGCGTTCTGCTCGTTTGAAGTGGAACTGTCTGCCTACAATCAAAGTTTGCTGGGGAAATAGTGTAATAGCATACTTTCTGCAATTTGGCACAATAAGCATAACGTTAATAGGAACAGGAAGGAATAAAATAAAATAGAAACAGAGCATATGGCACTTCATGACTAGTATTCAGAGTTTAGAGACTAATGAATGGTCAGAAGAGGTGAGGCATTCTAGGGAAGACCAGAACACGGTAACTAGCATCAGACATGGTGTCTCATTATGAGTTTGGCTGTCACAGGACCGCCGTGTTGGCGGTGGCGGTGGCGGTCCTACCGCCAGCAGGCTGGCAGAGAAGAATGCCAAATTATGACCATGGTGGAATTCACAACAGAATACAGTCAAACCACCGCTGGCACCGCCGGTGCGGCCAAGCCGCCATGGTCTACGGCAGAGGTCTCCAAACTTTTTAATGCCGCGCCCCCCCCAGTTGAAAAATAAAAATCATTGGGCCCCCCTCAGAATTTTTCACAATTATTTTATAAACATGGCAATGTTTAAATATGTCTAAACCTATTTAAACATTGCAGTTAAGTACTGTTACCTTTTTAAAACTGCAATAACATGCTTCTCCTTAATATAAAACATATTATCTGTATAATATTTAATTTGGCCAGAGTCTGGGGCCCCCCCTGGGATCACTCGAGGCCCCACTAGGGGGGCCCGTCCCCCAGTTTGAGGACCTCTGGTCTACGGCAACCACCTTCAGGCCGGCGGGGACCATGTTCCGGTCGGACATATTACGAGGCTGCACACCGCCAAGGTTTCGACCGCAGTCGCACCACCACGGAAACCCTGGTGGAAACTAACTCTAGAAATGGAGACACTCACCTTCAGGAAGCCATACCCGTCTGGAGTCGCAATGGAACCAGAACTACACGTCTTCCTTCTGCTCCTGCTCTCCCAATGACTCGGGAACCAGTGACGACGACAGTAACCGTGAGTAAACACACTTACCTGTCACTGTTGCAAAATGCCAAAGTACCTATGCACACACAACACGGGTGACAAAGGCAAAACACACACATAACCTAACATTGACATGCACACTCACACACACAGCCACATACACACACTACAGCCATCACACACACACACACACAATCCTCCAGATACACAGCACCAGCAGTCACATACAACAATACACAACAGCACAAAATGACACAACTACACCACAACCTCAACACCACAAAAGCACCGTTAAGCACCCACAATACACACTTCCACTTGACAAATCATGCATGCAACACAACGTAAGAACACCAGAGAACAAACACACACAATCACACATCCAAACAACGATTTGTGCCTGGATGCCATGGAACGTACCTTCCCCGTAGGTCATTCCACCTCTTCCTGATGTCCTCCCTGGTGTGTGGATGACTGCCTACTGAATTAACCCTGTTGACTATTCTTTGCCACAACTGTATTTTACTGGCAATCAATGTTTGTTGGCCCTGTGCTCCAAACAGCTGTGGCTCTACCCTGACAACTTCATCCACCATGACCCTCAACTCGTCATCTGTGAAATATGGGTGTTTTTGTGGGGACATAGTTGTGGTTGTGTAGATGGTGTGTCGGGATGTTCTGTGTGTAAGGTTGCAGTCTTGGGTAATTGGTGAGGTGTGGGTGCTGCATTGTGTGGGGGAGATGGTTGTCGCTGATTGTGTGTGCTAGTGATCTGTGTATTGTATTAATTGTGCTGATGTGGAGTGTGTGCGTGTAGTGTAAAGGTGCTATATCTATTTTATTTGGCTTCTCTGATTATGTGAATGGCGTTATGTTTGCAAAGCATTGTGGGTTGTATAGTGCAGTGAGTAGGTGTGAATGTGTGTCAGGTGTTGGGTCTTCAAACTATCCAATGTGGTGTGGTGTTCTGACAGACGTAAGTTGAGACTACGGCGGTTCGCACCGCCAATGGTTTCCCGCCAGGGAAGAACCTCTGTGGTGATTTGTGGATCATAATTTGATGGGAGGAATTGTGTTGGGCTGGCGGTGCTGGAGGTGGACTGCCTCTTTTCCGTTCTCCAGTGTCCTGGTGGTTTTGGATTTTGGGCTGTTTTTGTGGTCTTCACAGTGTGGCTCTTAATACGGAGGTCAGATTACCGCTAACATGGCATTCTTTTGGCGGCCGCCAACGTGGCAGTCTTCCTAAAAGACCACCAAAGTCGTAATGAGGCCTATAGTGTAGTTGCATAACGGTCAAAGACCGCTCTTGGTGCCATTTCCATATCAATTTTTAAGGTGCCCAGACCTTTGAACCTCTTTCTACTGGTTGCTAAATAAGGAATTACTATTCTGTATTTTTATTGGAATAAGTGACAATGGAACTGTCCTTGGTGAATTTCATCCTTGAACAAAACCTGAGACTTTGGCCCTACAGTTATTTCAACAACACATTACCCAGTTTGGTGTGGGGCGCCTAAGGGTACAAGTTTTCAAAAATGCACTTCCTGTTGGTTGGTTGAAACATGGCCCAGTTAGTTTCAGATTTCAGATTTGGAAGGGGCTAAAACAGTTGTTCTGGTCCGTAGTGCAGAGAGGCTAGCACGGGGAGGTTGTGGGAGCCAGTAAGCTTGAGTGCCAGAGGACTGACTGTTCTAGGACATTGTGATATTGTGCATAGTGTAGATGGGACAGCCCTGATTGTAACTAGGGATGACCGATAGGCCAAGACATAGAGACAGGAAGCCAGATGGTCCAGGGCGGATGCCTGCAAAGCCTTGGTACTTGTTCACCCAAGGGGGAAGGGGAATGAAGCAAAGGAAAGATTATACGAAGAAGAGTTATCTGTTGTGCTCAGGATGATGAAAGGTGAAAGGTTACGACTAGGACGGAATGATATATCTTTTATTTTTATCCTCATTTCACCGTCAGCCGTATAGCCTACTGGCTATATAACATAGTCTAACTGGATATGCCCCACCCGACTGACATAAGTGTTACTGAACAGATGTTCCAACCCTCGGTGCAGCAGTGGGGTAATTATTGGATAATAGCCCGTTTGTGAGTCAGAAGATTCGCCCAAAGAGTTTTTGCCCTTCTTGGATAAGCTTCCACATCCAGCTGAGAAACCTGTATCCCTGCTTTAGTCCTCCGCGCCCCGCATGGTGCCTCTCCAAAGCGTGTCCCCTTATTCACACCGCATGGACTCAACTGGTCACCAAAACATTGGCTAAAGTTAATAACCAAGTCCAAGCATGTCCAGGAGGGGGCAGATGACAGACATACGTTTAGCTCCTGCCCTAATCTTGCAATATTTTGGAAGTATGTTAGCAATTGCTTACCTGGGGTTCTCAAACAGCATGTGCAGCACATTGATACCTTAATATTCTTTGGCACTGACCCTATGCTTAGGGGAAGTAAACAGAACCGAGGAGCAGCTGGTCTTCTACCAGATCTTTTTAGCAAGCAGAGAGATAGGTAAAAAGTGCAGGATGGGTTGATATTGGCAGCAGGGTGAAAAGGATACATTATGCTTGAAGGCTAGATAGACCTATGATGGCAAAGCCTAGGTTCTGGTGTACAACGGTAGGTGGGTGTTGGTGAGGATGGATTGCTACGCCCAGAAGGGAAGGACAGTTAGATCTAGAAGGGTGGTAGGGGAACTGGTATATTCTGCAGGGTAAAGAGCAAACCAGAAAGGGAAAAGTCTCCTGTTGCATTTTAAAGGTGAGAGAGGGGACTGTTCCAGGGTGTTAAAGCTTTGATCTCTGTGCAGACCTGACACCACAGATGGGGGCAGGAGTGGTTGTCCTATGTGGACATCGAAGCGGTTGGCTGCTGTCCTTGTGCGGCGATGCCAGCATGAAGCTGAGAGATGCTTAGGGAGGACTTTTAAGGCCAGGTTAGTGAAAGTGGCACATTTACATTCAAAATCATGAAATGTGTGGTGGTGTTTAGGGGGAACAGGTAAAATGTTATTGCTAGGCTAGTGAAGGGTGGGTTACAGTGCACAAGAGTGAGAAACGAGGCCAATATATGTAGGGTGGCAAATGCACTGGCAAAGTGGCAAAGGAGGACTGTTCTTGGGTGGCAGAGGGAGGCGAGAATAGCAGAAGAAATAGCAAGGGATATAGAATGAGGATGTCGGTCCAGTAGGGAGAAGGACCGCTTGGCTTATAAGGTTTGTTAGGGACAGACAGGTCCAAATAAAGAAAGTAGAAATTGTAGGTCTGGTACCTTGATGGGTAAGAGAAGGGCTTTGAAAGTCAAAAGTGTAGTTTAAGAGAAACCAAGATAGTAACCAAGGGTCACATGGAGCAATAGACCCAGGAGTATAGTGGGGTTAGTGATTGCAGGTATTGGTTTCAGTGCTTAAATGGTTAAAAATATAAATGCCATTGCCCTCATCAGGAGGCCATTTCAGTTTGCACCATTCATTGTCCCTGCCAGCACCTCTAATGACAGAACCATCACAACTACTAACCATCACACCCTACAAGTGTGACAATTCAGACTATTCTAGGTCCCCAAAGCTCCAAGAATGGCTTAGGCAGCTGGCATTATTCATGTTTAATGTATATTAAATTAATCAACAACTGTTGTGTTCCTCTGTAATTTAGATAAATAGCGCCACTATGTGGCAGACTGTCATAAATGCTGGTGTTGACAATTAAGTGCCAATGCTGAGCACCGGAATTCATTGGCTCAAATTAAGCTCTGATTGGTTTATTTATTTTGCTTTACTTTAAAAATGTCATATAACTTAAACCATTGTTTAAGATGAAAGTTGCCTTATCGGTGAGGATTAATTAGGAGTGATGACATTTGGTAATCTGGTTGGGTATGGCTAAGAACTTTGGCTTGCGGGGGTGCCTGATACAGTCTGGCTATGGATAGGAAAGATCGTGACTGACCTGCAAGGGATTGTGACTGACCTACATTTTGCAGCACGGTTGAAGACTTAATACGTCAGAGGACTGTAGAGTATACAGACGATTGCTCGAAATGATGACATGAGGGAGTTCCTTTGGACACTCATTCAGGATTGAGACAGCAATGGAGGCAACTGGATAAGGTACACGGGGAACTGAAGGAGCTGGAAGTTGGCGAGATACAGCTTGTAAGCGATGGAGGCATATCGAGCATGAACAATAATAGAAAACTATTTACTAACATTTATCATTATATAAATTTCAGGAGAGAGGTGGTTGCGTGAAGGCTGGCTGAGGGTTGGATCTGCGTCCACTCCATTGTGTGATGGTCTGTGAAGGACACTGAATGGAGGACCTAAAGAAGACACAATCAGCTTATGGTTAGGACGAGAGGACAGGTGGCGAATTCAACTCTTAGGTAATGAAGAGCATCTTAGAGCAGCCTTTGGTGGAGGAGTCAGAAATAGACATCATCTGGGGATGGTTGTCCCTGACTCCCTGAAATCTAGGATAACACAATGGGTTAAAATTGAACTAAAGATTGTGAAGAGTCTGTAGTTCCAGGACTTCTAGAAGAGTAAAGAGGGCTAGTTGGCTAGAAGAGAACATACTCGAATACGACAACTATATACAACAATATGTGTGATATGTCAAATCAGTGCACCGGATGGGATATAACAGATTGGCCAAACGTTTTAGGGTTGGGCAAGCGAATTAGCCAGTGTGTCAAGGGCCCTAGTGCAAGGAAGGAAATTCCCCCCCTGGGGTGGTGTTTGAACTGTGAAATACAACAATAATCAGGGTTCTGTAGGTCTCTCAGGCCTCTTGGCCCTGGTGCCGCTGCACCTGCTGCACCATTAGAAGAAACACCACTGAATAGGAGTGTAGGATCCGTGGCTGAAATGCAAAAGTTATGTGCAGTACAAGTAGGAGCTGTTTAAATTTAACAATGGCAATAAATACTGTTCAATTATTTTGTAAGACACTTTACTGCCTCACAAAACACAATTTTCACAACTATTATGGCAGAATGTCTTTTGCCAGATTCACCCAGGTGCTAAAATAATTTGAAATACAGGTTGGTAGTGTCGAAGAGCAACACCTTTGCCTCGATGTGCAGTTTACACACACCCACCCTGGCTCTCTTACTCCCAGTATTCGAGGCTTAGGGGCATATTTACAAGAAAGTGGCACGTCAGCCCCGGTGCAGCACTGTTCATGCATCGCCTCTGCTCCATCTAACCATGGTTGCGCTGTATTTACAATACGGTGCACAATGACAGACATTAGGACATCTTTGTAGCTATTGTGGTGCTTTGCTGCACTAGCATCAGAAATGTTGACGCTAGTGAGGCAAAGCACAGGGAGGCACATTGATTAAAATAGGCGTGTCACTTTAACGCCTGCCCTGAGCAGGCGTTAAAAATAATGGAACAACTGGAGCAGTGAAATGTTGTAAATTTCACTACTCTATTTTTCTGGGCCTCCCTGCGCCAGAATGCCCCCTTTGCATACATTATGCTTGGTGCAGGCATAATGTGGCGCAAGGGGTTACAAAGTGGCGCAATGCAAGCATAGTGACACTTTGTAAGTACAGTGCGGTAGAAAGACCTCCTTAATGCCACCTTAGGATAAAAGAATTATGCTAGGACGGCGCAAGGTCGTGCTAGGGGCTTGTGAATATGCCCCTTAGTTTCTCCCCTGCTCAAAGCCACAAGCAAAACAATACTTTGAGGATTTCGCATTTGATTGTGGTTGTATGTGCTTGTGTTATATGCAGCTGGGACCTGAAGTATGCAGTGAAGTTCAGACTCCCTGATGGTGGAGCCCCAGGACAGAAACTTTACCTCACCTCTGACCTGTCGTGAAATCTCGCGATGTCCCCATAGGCCCCACTTTGCATCTGGTGCACAAGTGTTCACACATAAGTTGCTGCTCCCCTCAGGGGTCGTTCTCATAACATGTAGTACATGTTTACTGCTGTTCTTCGTAACCTGCCAGCCCTGCTCTTATCTCGCCCCCATGAGAGCCTAATTCATCATGTCTCGCGCAGGCCTCTGAAGATATATCTCTCACGAGCATGTGGGCGGGGCAGATGGGGGCCTGCAATCAGGCTTGTATCTGAGCTGTTGAAACTTCTCTGGGGAGACAGGCAGGTGATAGCTGCGACCGCAGCCCCTGCTGCACGCCACCGGCAGCAGGGCACCTCGGCTGGGTGTGGTGGGTGTGCTTGGACAGGAATCCATAGCCTCTCACAGGTCTCCCTCTCTCTCATCAGCCTTCCAAGAGTCTGGTGTCATGGCAGACAGAGATGCCACTTGGTATCACTGTCCGCCATTGGTGTGTCTGTGCATTGGTGTGTGGTGTGAGTCTGTGGCGCGGTGCACCATGCATTGTGCAAATTTAAGAAGCCCCATTCTCCTCTCTCCCTCTGCAGAAGCGCGCGTGCGGGCGCACACACACACACACACACACACACAATACCTATAATTATGAGGACCGGACATTGACCTTGATGAGGTGTGTATTTACTATTCTAACTCCACAAGCACTTTGATAGTAGATAAGGTAATGGGGCAAATATAACTGCACTTGTAGTTTTTTGATGCACTCGCTCAAAACTACCTAAACACACTACGGGGACCCGTCCTCTAAATGCACGGGTCCGCACAAGGAGAGTGTTTGTCTGGAACTGACAGTGTTTAACCACGGTATAAGGACCAAACCTGTCCTCACAGTATGGGCTATACATACACACAACACACACTCTCTCTCTCTCGCTCTCTCTCTCTCGTCCCTTTGGCTGTGCACAGCAGGGGTTAGTTGTAGAGCCTTTGTCCAATTTTTGGAAAATGGTGGCTTAATATGTAAATATTGGCACACTAGGCACTGTTACTCTACCACTACTGTGCTGGTGTTCATTTACACCACTTTGGAGCTGATATTTACGTGTGACGCACATCAACACAACAAGAATGCTCGAACCAAAATATCCATTATTTTGCTTTTGTCACTACTGTTGTGCTTGTCATAAAAAATAGATTTGTTATTGATCTCTGACATGAAGACACTGCAGTGGGGACTTAGAATACAACAGTTTTAGTAAATAAACCAGAAGATAATAATTATTAGCATTTTAACACTGAAAAATTAACAATTGTATTCGTTGTTTTTAAAAATACCATAAAAGATGACTACATTGGTATTTCTTGGGCATTCATTTCTTGCTAAAATTGATTATTACTTAGATTTTACTTGTGAAAATAATGATATATGATTGAGAGCCATACTTTAAATTCATGCTGACATATACAGACCCTCATATGATCTCAGGTGTGAACATTTGATTTACAAATATTCATTAATTATTATATTGCGATCATAATTGGTGTTCCAGTTTGTTTAGGGTGAAGTATATTACTAAACAATCTATTATGCGGTCAGTCCTAAATATTTTAAATGTATATAAGCATGCTAACTTTTTTGATAATGTTATAATTTTCAAAGTTTTGTAATTATTGTGTGTTAAAGTCATTTACAGCCCTGAAGAAGTTCTTTAAGAGCGAAACGTGTTGGCTGTTTTGGTTATTCAGAAAAAAGAAGGATTTTCTAAATAAAGTAACATGATGAAAAATCCAATGAGTATTGTGATTGGATTGTTTAGGACATTTAAGTTCCCCTCAGCACTGGTTTGCAGTGGAACTATTTGTTATTTCTGCATTTGCGGCAACTGCATCTTCGTCAGATCATTAGCTGGATGCTGTTTTGAGGAGAGCAGCAGGCTAAACTAGGGCTTTGATGTACAAGTGCAGTCATGTTAGCCTTAGCTGCTTTGTAAATTACTTAGTCTTACGGTCTTCATGGTCTTTCACTTGGCCTAATATGCTGGGTACAAAATTTCATGTAGCCCAATCAAACAGCACCAAAGTTATTAGTGAATTAAACTTTTGTTGCCCCCATTTATCTGTATCGTTCCCTTTGACAGAACTGCTTAAAAATGCAATAACCAACAGAAAGCTAAACCTGATAAATGTCTGCTGAATTTGCTGCGGATACATCAAGCTGTGCCAAATTTATTAGCAAATGAACAGTTTTGTTACTCCTTCTAAACATGCTCCCCCACTTGATGGACCTGCATGAAATTGGGAAAATCAAGAGTAGGGTGTATGCCTCTGCCTAATTTCGTGCAGATTCATATAATGGTGTCAAAGTTATTAATAAATCAATAGTGTTTTAATCCCCTCCCTCATTGGATATAGATTAAACTGGAAATGCCTGAACTGGGCATAACTTGCTAACTTCCTGTCTAATTTAAATTCAAAGTTATGAGTGATTCAGAATTTATTGCGTTCCATCTTTATTCTTGCCCCTTGATGGACTTGCACACAACCACATTTTAGATATGTATTTGTAAAAAAGTGTAACATTTCTAAGCCCTCTACAAATAATTTTTCAACTAGACAATATTTAAAAATGTTAACCCTTTATTGCTTACATCTCAAAAAATATTTAAAAGATTTAACCCAACCAAGAAAAGCATTCTTTTTGAGTAAAGTTCTACTTTTGTGGTAGGTTTTGCATAAATCAATTCAACAGTTCTCACAAGTAAAATTCAATACTGAACCTAAAATGGTAAAACACTTATTTTTTGCCTCCCCCCCCCTAACTTTTTCCCCGCACGGAAGTGCAGAAAAATGAACATGCTGGAATTTAGATGACTAAGGTAAGCAAATATTAGATTTGGTTTACATCCTTTTATGAGGATCAAATTTATGCTCAAATCAAAAATACCTTTTCAGTGAAAAGTGTGGCTAAGGAATATCTACACAGTGGTGGCAGTCACTGTATAATACCTATCTAGCATATAGTATATATGCATCCACTTGGAGCACAATATGCTGTCTATTACCGTTGTTGGGGGGGAGGGGCCATGACTCACAAGAGGCGAGGCCTTAAGTGAGTCCTGGTGCGGCTCCTTTCCTAATGCTAATTAATGGAATATTCCACTCTGCGCATCTGCATGTATGGTTAATGCTATTGCATTTTTGCATATGTAATTTTTTACCAAAAGTTGTTTAAACCAAAACCTGCCTGCAAGAGGTTGTATTTGTGCAGTAATGTAAAATTACATTGAAGAGGCTTCAAAACTATTAAGAAAAGTGTTTCAGGGTGCCAAGTATGAAGTGTAAAGTAATTGTTACATGCACAGTGAGAGGCAGTAAACAGTGTTTCACTCATGACATTTTTGTAGTGCTCTAGTACAAAACTGGGATTTGACCTTTGCACTATAGCAATAAATTTGGGAATGTGCATTTATCAGGACAGTTGCTCTAAATAACGTGTTAATGGCCACATCTATTTTCACGTCATAGCATAAACATATATCTTACACTGTGGCGAGAAAATACTACACTCGAGCAGACAGAAGATTTGACAGTTACAAATGTGTGACATGAAATATAGAAGTTTGCAGAACAAAGGCCCCATACTGGAAGCTCTGTCAGGTGTACAATATGCAACATATACCTGGATGTAAGTCAAAAGCGCCCATGGCAATGCCTTCATTGAATCAGCAGAACTTGGCCAAACCCAATGAAAAACTAAATGTGTAACTACTGGAATTTAGGATAAGAATATTTCTGGACTGCCATGTGAGCGTGACTGGCAGCTGTCTGCTCTGAGACCAGGGTTCTGGTGCAGGGGGCTGTCTGAATCCTGTCTGGTGGATTAGGGGGTCAGAGACTTTCACACGTTAGGATAAATCCCCCACAAGTCCTTGTCGAGGCCTCAAAGGTAAAATTAAATGTATCTCTTAAGTGTGAGACAATTTCAAGTGTTTCTCTGCTGGATGACCAACTCAAAAAAACAAGGCAAGACAAACTTTATAGAAAAGACAAATGTATTAGTTAATTACTAAGGGTGGGCAGAATAGCACAATATTTTCCCCATTAAATTTTTCAAGATATCACAAACATTTTGCAAGATTGCTATTTTTAACACAAAACGTAGTTCCCTCATATCTTGCGTGAATTTTTCTTACTACTGTGCACTTCCGGTAAAACCTCTTGTGAGATACCACCAGGAGACTGGTTTGAGCAAAAAATGCCTGTTGGTGAAATATTTTCGGCACAAACATGTCTCTTGTGAAAAGAATTACACAACATTGTGTAATGCTACATTTCAAACACTTTCAGTGAATTTCCACTGTGTAGTTAAAATTTCTCCTGGCCTACTAACTACCAACGAACAACGCAAAGGAAATGTGTACAAATACTACGGAAACATGGCTTTGAACTGTTTCAATGTAAATCGCTGGGAGTGGTTGAAGGTGCGGTACTCAGTGTAAGAATGTGAACCCCTGGGTCATAGTAACAACTTAGAAACAAAAATAATGTCCTGGTTTAGGGTCATATTTATGGCCTGGTCTGCCTCGCTCTCACTCGCCCACCGCACAATGAGGTACAAGAGTGATGCAAACCTTAAGTGAGATTTATGAAGCCTCATAGGGCCATCTCGCATGGCCCAGAGTTGCTTCCTGAATCTCAAGTAATCGTTGCTCTGCGTCAGGGAGGCGCTTCCATGGGTGTTGCGTGGATCTTCCCACATAACATCCATCCATGTTGACGCAGTCCCAGATTTACAGGAACTTGCAAACCGTATTGAGAAGAAATATGTTTATTTCTCCTTATTTTCCCGTCCTACTATGTGTGCTGCATTCTGCAGCATACATAGAAAGAGGAAAACGCCTCTCGGGATTGCTTTTGTGCACAAAAAAAGAATCCTGCATGCAACGCAGGCACTCTTGCAGCATGGTGTAAGGGTGCCTGCGTTGGTGCTATGCAGGACATTGTGCACCAGCTCAGCGGAAAGGACAGGAAGGAGTGCAAGGTATTCTTTTAAACACAGCCCATTCATGCCCTTTCCCAGTGTCACAGTGCAGTGCAACAAGGTGACTGGCTGTGCTGCACCACTAATCCCATAATTATGGTCTTTAGAGATCAGTCGAGGCTCCTTCCCACTAAACTCGCAGTTCCCTCACCACTTCCACTTTTTTTTGCTAGAACAGATCTCAGGAGAAGGGAGTTCAGGTTGTGGGTCCTAGCAGGAAACAGCACGTGAACCATGTCTACAGTTGTCTGCTTGCGATGCTATATTGGTATCAACATGCACACATGCACCAGAAGCCACCTCGGCACCAGACTGACACCAGGGATCTCATTTACAAGAATCTGGCGCATCAGCCCCGATGTGTCAGATTTCTTGCGCTGCGGTAGGATCCCCTAATGATACCATGGATGCGCTGTATTTACAATACAGAGCTCCATGGCTC
This sequence comes from Pleurodeles waltl, assembly GCF_031143425.1. Taxonomy (NCBI): domain Eukaryota; kingdom Metazoa; phylum Chordata; class Amphibia; order Caudata; family Salamandridae; genus Pleurodeles; species Pleurodeles waltl. Next base: position 56,711,936 of record NC_090438.1, read on the forward strand.
ACATTTTCACAGATGCGTCAGAAAGTCTGACACATCTGTTGACGCTAAACTCACGCATTGATGGACTACCGTCAAAAAAATGACGCTACTCCAGCAATGCGAGGAGACCCCCACAGAGAATAGCCCTAGGTCAATTTTACGCCTGCTCTGAGGAGGCAGTAAAATTCTGACGCAGTGAAGTCGCAGAATGATGCAGTTAAATTTTCTAAATTTCACTGCATCAGTTCTGCGTGGCTTTTCCTGTGGGAACGCCTAGCCTACATACATATTACCTGGCACAGGTACAATGTGACGCAAGGGTTTACAAACTGACGCATTAGGCCAATGCATCAGTTTGTAAATCTGGAGCAGTGTAGAGCACTGCTAGTGCCACTGCTGCATACAAAAATTATGCAACGGTGGCACAAAGGCCTTGCAAATGAGGCCCTAGGTCTGGACTCAACTTATGGCTGGCCCAGCTTAGAGAGACTTTGAGTCACACTGCCGGAGGATCTGCCAGGTCTGAGCGCATCGGCAGAAGCTCTGCAGACATCTGCCCTGGGGTAAATGCTAGTTGACTGTAATATCTGGCAGCAGGACTTGGATAAATTATAATTCTTTCAGATGTTCATTTTGGGAGCTGTGCCTGAAGCTCATCAGATGCACAGAGGCAGATGTTTCCGCGTGGTAATCAAACAATAGCTTTTATATCTCTAATCCCTATTCGGAGCCATCTTGTCTCTGTCTTCCTTTCACCTCTTGGCCCTGATAGCAGCACCCCATTGGAAGTCCCTTATGCACTGTGGTCAATACACACCTCTCCGTTCCCCTATATGCAGTGTGTTATTGTCATTGTTAGTAGAGCGCATTGATGTCATTGTTGACGCTTCAAAGGTCTAATACAGAGGCATTTGAGGCATGCAGCCACAGACATACATACACTTATGGCAGTGGAGAGTGTAGTTGAATGTGGCATATGTGAAGAACAAGGGGTGTTTGGGTGACCACTGGAGAGGTACAAATTCGAATTGTGGGGGTTTGTAAGAGCATAGAAGTATCATGTGAGGGAAACAGTGTATCAAGGCACTAGGCACAGTGGGGTGGGGGCTGGGGTGCGGTATATGTAGATGACAAGGGTGATGGTCAGAGATGTGCTCTAACTTGCAGTTAGCAGTGTGTGTAGCTAGGTGGGAAAGTTGACATGTTCTGAATTTGAGAAGTTCTGCGTAGACTGGTTGCACGCATACGCAGCATGGTGGTGGTGTGATGGTGCGTAGGAGTAGACACTCATAGTAAAGACAAACAAATCGCTCCGATCATGGCACTGCCTGCAAGATGCGCAGGTGACAGGATGGTAAGAGTGTTAAGTTACATCCCAGTGATCACCCACCAATCAGGTGGTTAGGTACAAGGATGATGAGATGGTCAGGTTCACTCTGTCTAAAATGTGCCATGAACAAACCTGATCCCTTGGGGGAAAGTATTTTGAAAAATTCTCAGAATCTACCTAGTTGGATTTAAAGTCAAGCATAGATTTTTAAATAAATGCAGTGGGAATTATCCTTAGTGAATTGCTAGAGACCTCCATTGAAGAATAGGGTCAACTCTGGTATCAGAAATAAGGTGTGTGATATATGCTAAACGCCACAGCTAATATGCACATTAAACAGATTCAAAAGTTGCAAAATTGCATGAGAAACAAACATCTGTGTACAAACTGTAGTACAAATATAAAGCACTTCTAGATTTTACAGAGTATCAGCTCAAAATAAGTTCTTGCATATTCGATAATATATACAGTCACCCAATAAGATCACTTGATTTCAGTTCAGAAGGGTCAGTTGGCAATTGGTCTGCAGTTTTCTGGATTATTAGAGTGAAGCATAGAATTCTTCAGTAGTGGTCTTGTAGATCAGGTATTCCGAGCTTCCAAGAAAATTATTTATTTCAAGAAGAAGCTTAGTCACTGTAATGTCGCTTAATTTCGGTAATCTCAAATTATGCGTGTTACGCAAAATTCTGGAAACTACGCTATTTCACCACATCGCATATTTATCTTCATTCTCAGCAAAATTTTGTCAAGAGCACAAGGGAACATAACTGACCAGAAAGTAAGTGGCTGCTCTTTGCGGTACATATTTTGTTTGTGCTATTTTGTTAGTTCGAAGTTTGGTGAGAATGCATTTCGCACTAAAATACAGTGCCAGTAGCTGGTTTCGCATTTTGAGTAATTTTCCTGTAATTCCGCTTAATTTACCTGATATATTGTGCAATTACGCATATAGAAAATTACATGAATTTTCCAGACCCCTACCGTGGATGCTGTCAGTCACATGGGGGCAGAGGTGAACGTAAAGAGCTTTGTGAAGAAATGGTGGAGGCGGTCAAAATAGGGTGAGTGGTGAAACTGCTAGCGGGGCTATGCAGCGGAGAGAAAAGGGACAGGCTAGTGTAATATTAGAGCCAAGGTCTCTGGTGTGAGAACATGTGTGTAATGAAGAACCACGTTAGCACTGTGCGAAACAGCTGACTTAATCTAACTTTAAGGCCTTTGCTGAGGTGAGAGAGTCTCGTCCCAAGTTTAAACAAGCATTTGCAATGCAATGGGCCTTGCGTCTGCTCGGGTAAGAGCTATTAGCGTTGTAAATTCATAACTGGACTTTTCTTGCCACATAAATTGAAAATGACAAGTAAAACAGTTGACATAAACGAGCTGATTCCAAGCACCACGGCCGCCATGAGCACGAAGGAGACACAAAAGGAAAAAGAGGTTCGCTCACATTCAAACGTATCGGAAACGTGCAGTTATTGATGTAACAGGGTTGATAGCTAAGGCGATAACAAAACTGACCCAAGGAGGGACAAACGTAAAGCATTTACCAATGATAACAAATAATTTTTTTAAGGCAAATCCACGAACGAGTGATAGTGATGGCCAGAAGGTGGTCGTTGTTAAAAGCCCAGATAGATTACAACAGGCCAGAGCGCTTGCCTGATCAACCACAAAATGCAACCTGAGGACATTATGCTGAGGCGACAGAGAGGCTCATACCATGCAAACTTAATAGAACTTTAGGGCTGGTGTGAGAGAAGGTGTGCACCCTGGATATCGATCCCAGCATATTGATGGGACACAATATCGAGGACAAAATATTTGTAAAAAGCAATAACAGCTAAGTAAGTCTAGATTTTCTATAACGAACTCCACATATTTGTAACTACGCAGTAGATATATCTTCAAGGGGCACAGAAATGAAGCTAAGAAGAGTAAATCCACACTTCACTACATGCACAAAGGTTTCAGTATTTTGTTCCTCGAAATTCTGTCCTTGATTTTCTTGTACCACAGTATTCTGGGGTTCGATATTCAGTAGCACAGTCCGAGAGAGTGGCTCATCATAAGTAAAAAGAAATGGAAATGTAGCGCCTTAGTGCTGAGGCAAGAGAGAGTCTTGTCCCAAGTAAAACAAGTCTTGGCTAAGTCAATGGGTCTCACCTTTGGGACTTATTGACTTTTCTAATGGTTTTTGGTGATGTTATACAGCCCTGATACAATGCTATGCAGCATGGCCAAGTAAAAAAGAAAAAAAAAACAGGCGTGAAGATGTGGCTGCAGCAACCGTTTCATTTTGCAGGCCTGCACATGTGTGATGGCATGTGTGTACGCATTCCTCATTACATGTGTGCCTACAAAGTGGAGCGGGCATTATTTTTCATTTACTCATCCGATGTAAATAAATGAAAAACAATGTGCATGGATGTTCTGTGTTTTTTTAAAGCAGAGGGGCTGGCTGCGATTTGCCGCCTGGTCGTCTGCAAAAACAAAATACACAAAATAAAGTATTTTTAAAAAATACAACGGGCTTGGGGCAATGGAGGAGCGGTGAGTGGACAGACATATGAGAAAAACTGCACACGAAGGAGAGCAACACAGGGCTTGGAGAGAAGCAAATGAGCTAGAAATCAACATTGAACCCAGGGGAGAAAGGGGGTTTGGTGGGGAGAGGCATGCATGAAAGAGCAAATGCACTGAAGCTCTGCCCCAGAGTAGCGGCTAACACAAGCGGGCTGAGTGGCGTAATGAAAGTCATTGAATAAGAAGCAAGGCTATGAGAGGGACCATAGAACCCGCTGTTGGTAGCAATGGGCGGGTTGTAAGCCCCTGTAAGTTCTTGGTAAGCCCACAATAGGTCTTTTGCAATGAGACAGCTTGCACTTTTTGGTAGTCTCGGCCTAATGAAGACGGGTCCAGCGGCCTGAGGGCCAGATGGGTGGTGTACTTAATGACAGCCACAGGTCTTTGGTAGCACAAACACACACAGGGTGTAACCCAGTGACAAATCTGCCAGTGCAGGAAAAGAGAGCTGCAATAGAAGTATGGGGGGTGAAGACTAGTGAGGGAACGAGTCAGTGAGCGTTCTCACTTGGTAGCAGTTTACAGGGGTAACCAGGTGGATTGGAGTAAGTAAATGCAATGATGTTATAGCAAGTAGAGCCTACGTGTACAGTGAAGTGGTTCATATGAGGCACCCAGATGCAAGAGCAAAAAAATGGAAACAGTCTGCCTGCCGTCCACAGGCATGGGGCAAGGGGGGATAAGGGATTCAAGAAGCACCAAAATCAAATCACAATATACAAGGAGTAGTGAGCTGCGGAGACCCACAAAGGAGGCAACAAGCTACCAGAAACACCAAACCAAATATCACAGACAGTACAGAAGTGGTGATGAGCTCATCAGTGATAAGTGCATATCTGCAACCACCTTCAAAGGGCAGCCTTGACACCTGGTGCATGGGTGATAAACCCTCCACTCATAGCACGTGTGCAACCACCCTCAAGGAGCAACATCAGCATCTTGTGCACGTGTGATGAACCCTTTAAACTGAAGTGCATGTATGCAACCACCTTCAAAGAGCACCCTCGGCATCTAGGGCACCTATGATGAACCCTCCACCCACACATGCATCTGGTGCACATGTGATGAACCCTTTACACTGAAGTGCATGTATGCAACCACCCTTCAAAGAGCAGCCTCGGTATTTGGGGCTTCTATGATGAAACATCCTCCCAGAAGGGCATGTGTGCAACCACCTTCAAAGAGCACCCTCGGCATCTGGGGCACCTATGATGAACCCTCCACCCACACATGCATCTGGTGCACATGTGATGAACCCTTTACACTGAAGTGTATGTATGCGACCACCTTCAAAGGGCACCCTCGGCATCTGGGGCACCTATGATGAACCCTCCACCCACACATGCATCTGGTGCACATGTGATGAACCCTTTACACTGAAGTGCATGTTTGCGACCACCTTCAAAGGGCACCCTTGGCACCTGGGGCACCTATGATGAACCCTGCACCCACACATGCATCTGGTGCACATGTGATGAACCCTTTACAGAGAAGTACATGTATGCAACCACCCTTCAAAGAGCAGCCTCTGCATTTGGGGCTTCTATGATGAAACATCCTCCCAGAAGGGCATGTGTGCAACCACCTTCAAAGAGCAGCCTCGGCATCTGGGGCACCTATGATGAACCCTCCACCCACACATGCATCTGGTGCACATGTGATGAACCCTTTACACTGAAGTGCATGTATGCAACCACCTACAAAAAGCAGCACCTGTTACATGTGTGATGAACCCTCCAACCAGAAGTACATGTGTGCATCCATCTTCATTGAACAGCATCTGGTGCACATGTGAAAAAATCGCCACCCAGAAGTGCGTGAGTGCAACAACCTTCAAGGAGCAGGCTCAGCATCTGGTGCACGTGTGATGAAATCTCCACCCAGAAGTGCATGGGTGCAATCAACATCAAGGAGGAGCCTCAGCTTCTGGTGCATGTGTGCCGAACCCTCCTATCAGAAGTGCGCAAATGCAACCACCTCTAGAGAGCATGCTCAGCCTGTGAAGATTAGCACCCTCACTAAAGCGTCTGTGTGCAGCCACATTCACAATACTTGTGTGTAAAACCCCTACAAAACTGTCTGTGTTCACCTAGTGCAATAGTTCAGTCAGCCTCTGGATCACCTGTGAACAGAACTCTCATATAAGCACCAGGGTGCAGCCTCCTCCAGTGTGCAGCCTCCCCCAGTGTGGAGCCTCTTCCAGTGTGGAGCATCCTCCAGTCTGCAGTCTCCTCCAGTGTGCAGCCTCCTCCAGGGTGCAGCTTCCTCCAGTGTGCAGCCTCCTCCAGGGTGCAACTTCCTCCAGTGTGGAGCCTCCTCCAGTCAGCAGCCTCCTCCAATGTGTAGTCACCTCCAGTGTGCAGCCTCCTCCAGTGTGCAGCCTCCTCCAGTCAGCAGCCTCCTCTAATGTGCGGTCACCTCCAGTGTGCAACCTCCTCTAATGTGCAGTCACCTCCAGTGTGCAGCCTCCTCCAGTGTGCAGCCTCCTCCAGTGTGCAGTCTCCTCCAATGTGTAGTCACCTCCAGTATGCAGCCTCCTCCAGTATGCAGCCTCCTCCAATGTGCAGTCACCTCCAGTATGCAGCCTCCTCCAGTGTGAAGCCTCCTCCAGTGTGCAGCCACCTCCAGTGTGCAGCCACCTCCAGTGTGCAGCCTCCTCCAGTGTGCTGCCACCCCCAGTCTGCAGTCCTACACTTTCTTCTATGTGTAGCCCTTGTGCTGCCCAGGATCACACAGCCGAGAGGCGCCTGTCTTGAAATTCCAGCTACATAGAACACATTGAGAACTGAGAGAAACCCTAAATCACTGCCACTGTAGGCAAACTTCACTCCAGTGGGTGAGTTAATAATAAACAGTCACTGCAGAAGTATATGTGTCCAAACACACCATATATGGAAACTATAATCTGAACTCATAGAAGCCGAATTGGGAAAACAGTAACTTTCTGGGACCTCACTAGTGAATATTATGGCAAGCGTACCACGAAGGACTCTTCTCCTCCCCCTATCCTTTCACCAGAGCTTGGTCAACCCTCCTCTTCCCTAAGGTCTTAGTGAAACCAGTGCAGCTTCTTCCAGCGTATAGGAATACACACTGAGGCGCTACGGTGACCGGCCACAAGCTCAACCATAACGTGTGGAAGGGATCACCCAGACCAAGCAATGGGTCCTTCAAATACCTACTCAAGAAATGGAAAGGAATTTCGGGTGTCTGCATTACACTGAGGTCACACTAATAGGTGGTACATCTCCTTGGAGCTCCATCTTTCTGGGGCCACTGTTTAGGCACTCTGAGCTTCTGCACGAGTTAGGCACTGGTCAAGCCTTGCAGGCACAGCGGGCCCGATTCACAAGGGTAAACTTAGAACAAAAGTCTAATGTAGACCAAAAGTATAACTTTACTACTACTAAACTGAGACCAAAAGTCTAACTTTACTGCTAGTAAAGTTAGACTTTAGGTCTAAACTTAAACTTTTGGTCTAAGTTTACCTTTGTGAATCGGGCCCTATATCTTTATGGTCGAAGCAGAGCATCATGCAACCAGTTGTTTATCTTTCATTCAACCCTGAGCGTAACTGGGCCCATTTGACACCCTTTAGAAAGAAGACCGTTTTCACCTTGTTGAGAGGGTGAGCCCTCTTCCAAGAACTGAAATGGTGTGTCCCCTTAAGAAGTATGGCCTATAAAGGGAAAATGAAAACAATGATGAACAGCAGTAGATACGGTCATCTTTAAAGGACGTCTCTGCCTCTGGGCAGTACGGAATACAAACATGGAAGCGGGTTCACCTAAAAATGCTAGTGGTCCATAACAAACTCTTTCATCCAATTACATCAAAGGGCTGACTTCTTGTCCCACCCTATGCTGCCCCGCAAACAGCTTATTTGTTGGTGGGGCGCTAAGAGAAGCACATTGAGGAGAAACTAGAGAAATTAAATATGGCTTTGCGAGCCCGGGTTACTTCCTGACTCCATGTTGCCTAAGACCAGGGGTAGCAAAGGCAAAACAGATCCTGAGTTCCCCCCCGGGTCATTACTGTGAATTGGTAGCTATCTACCCATCCTAGCAAGGAGATGTGGCTTATTTGTTGGCTGTGAAAGCAGAAGACGTCAGTTCTGTGTTTATTATAACCATTTGAACATATTGTGTGATCCTGAGCAGAGCACCTTTCTCCGTTGTTTGCTACTTCCCTTGTCTGCTGAAAAGGAAAGTACTTAGAAACACACTAACTCCCAGTTTAAAGAATTATTTAAAAAATGGACCACGTTATATTTCCACTTACAACGTTGCGCTGGGAACAAGAGCAGTAGGGACGTCGGCATCGGAAGCCGAGCAGCTGCGACTTGTCCTCCATACATTTTTAGGTCGAGCGCCCAAGTATTGTGGTTTTTCAACCACGCCCACCACACGCCCATCACTTTAACTAGTTAGTGCACTTGCCTTTCAAAAATCTCTGTTATCAGTGGTAAATGCTTTACGTTTGTCCCTCCTTTGGGCGGTTTTGTTGCCGCCTCGCAGACTGACCGTTACGTGGATAATTGCACGACTGCCGATACGTTTGACTGCGAGCGAACTTCTTTTCCTTATTGTGTCTCTCCTTCGCGCTCATGCTCATGGCAGCCATGGTGCTTTGAATCGGCTCGCTTATGTCAACTGTTTAACTTTTCAATTTCAATTTAATTGGCAAGAAAAATCCAGTTAGGCATTTACAACGCTAATATCTCTAACTCGAGCAAACGCGAGAACCATTAGATTGCAAATAGTTGCTCTGCTCAGCTCCTTGGCCTGGTCATTTTGAGTGTAGGCATCCTCACTACAAACATTTAAAAATTAATAATATTTATGGGGCGCGTTCAAATTCAACTCTCTGAAAGCGCAGAGGATCTAACGGCGCATCCACGTTAAGGACAAAGCTCGCGCTGGAAGCCCCGCACATGAAGAACATTTCCCGCGCATTAAGGAGAAGCGCCCGGGTCTGGCCCGGGAGGCCCCGGCTGCTGGGCGGGTTTTCCTGCTTTGAGAAGCCGCGCGGCGGGTGATAAGGTCCGGCGCGTGTAGCAAAACACAGGCCGTGTCAATTTAAAGCGCCTCTCTTCTTCTATCAGATTAAACAGATCGAATTATGATGTTGAGTCGAGGAGCGCCAGAGAATTTCCCTCCAGCCTGTAATGGGCTTCCCCTCGAGCGGATCAGTGTTCGCACCAAGGCTGCTTGAGGAGCTACAAGGCCGGGTCGGATGTTGCCTTTTTTCCGTGTTCAATGAAATATTCCTGTCATGGTGGCGGCGGCGGTCGAAGTGCGTTAAAAAAGTATGGGAACGGTGATGGTGCATACAGTGGGGCCGGGTCAGAGAGATTGGGGCGGGGTTACAGACGTTTCTAAAAATATATATATATATATTCTGTGAGTTTTGTGTGTCTTTCACCTTCAGGTCATTTAAAATCAAACGCAGATTAAATGAGAAATACATGAAAAAAAGTTCTTAATTACTGAGTGCTGCACTGTGTTACATTATGAAACCTCTATTAGTTCATGTACTGCAGAGGTCTGTGTGTAACCAGAGACCCCCAGGAATAAGTCTTGGTGCAGTGGCGAGTAGGAACTTGTGTATTTGGAGCGCTAGGAGGTCCCAGCCTGTGCCAGAAAGCACTGTGAACACTGGCGTAACAAAGGCCCCCGCAGCCGCTGCGGTGCTAGGGGGCCCCCTTAGCACAGCACCTGGCCTGAGTGAGTCCGGAGGGGGGCCCCCTCCATGTTTTTTGCAGGAGGGCCCCTTCTAGTTTTGTTATGCCACTGACTGTGAATATGCAAGTCATTATTTTAAAATTGCATTACATGCAGTATAAGATAGACTGTTACAAAATGCTCAGAACGCTTCAAGGTAAAATGATGATTCCAAAATATAGATTTTAGCAATACCCAGGCTGTGCACAATGCATTTTTGTATATAACCGTGCATGCACTTCTTAGCTCAGCTGGCAACTCTCTTAGAATACCATTCAAAAATAATATATCTTTGTCATCACAAAGATTGAAAGTGATTCCATCAATTAAAGAAAGTACCGGCTCCCAAACACCTTTTACATTTGTAGATTAACCAGTTGCGCACATTTGCGTTTTTTTCAGGCAAGCAGGCACCCTGGCAGGAAGGCTTGTTTCTTGTTTAGCTGTCTGCCCTCCTTCGGGTTCTCGGCAGAGGAGACTATCTGCTTTGCACTGCAGCATTTAGACTATTGGGGGTAACAGTCCTGTGAAGGTTATCTTTTCACCAAAAGTAGGGGGAACACTTTTTCATAAATTAAAAGATATGGCATTTCGTGGTCCTCCAATCCCGCCTACTTCGACCTCTGGGTGGCGGGGAGGGGAGTCTATAAAGCAGTGGTGCACTGTACAAAAGTCTGTAAGTATGCAGGGGTGCACCACCATAGATTGGTGTAAAGGGAATTCAGGGGAAAGTAATTGACAAGGCATAGGAACTCACATCTTACCACCGTGTGTCACACAATATCAGCACACTTCACACAGTCACCCGGTAAAGTGTTGACATCACAGCATGAGCAGAGTGTGAGCTGGAAACCACTGTACATAGTAGGTTTCCAGATCGCATTTGGAGGCCATGCACTTTGAAATCCATAAGAGAATTTAAATCCTTTCTAGGTACAAGAGGCAGGTTCAGAAGTCTTTTTTTCTGTTTTATGGGGCTGGGGGGCGGTATTAAGAGTTGCAAGACCCTATTCTGCCCTCAGGAGGTCCTGCCACCCTCAATGTCTTGTGGTGGTGAGGGTCTCAAAGCCACACCTAAGTCTAGCCCCCACCCAAGGCCCTGCCTCCTGAGTAACTCAGTGATAATGATTCCAAGATGACAGGTCTGCATTGACGTCAATAGGGGGTCAACTGTAGGAGTAGCTGATACCCTTGGATTGCCCTTGAATTGCCCCTTAGTGCTCCTGGCACTGCCCTTACTGCTCTTGTCTGCGGGGTCATGAAGGCAGTGGCAGGAACAGATAATAGGCAGGGCTGACCTCTGCTGGGTCCGCCGCCAGACCATGGCCTTGGGCTCCCTTTTTATGTCTCGCCTAGACAGCACATGCTTTGTCTGTACGAGACCTTTTGTTTTCTAACAGTGGGCTTAGTGGATGCCCATTGCTTACCATTGGTTGCCTTCATTTTTTACTATCATTTGCTTGCTTCTTATTGGTCAGATGCTGTAGGCTTCCTTTCTCCTCCTGTGTTTCTCCCTCCCCTGAAGCATGGACACATTACTTGAGTTCTTCCACTGCTCATTTTTTTAGATGCTACTTTTTCCTTTGTGCTTAAGCCCTCTACCAGGGTGTGTGTTTTTCAGCTTGCTCCCAGTCTGTTTCTCCTCCTCCATGTACTTCCACCCCCTCATCCTTGCTGTTTAACTGTTTACTTTTTTAACCTTAAGAAATGCTGCATAGTATCTGGGCTGCTGTACAACAGGGCTAAAAAACATTGACAAAGCCAATAGCTTTTGTTTCATAAGAGCAACCTATTTACTTTCTCAGGGCTTATTTTCCAGTTTGGGCAGTGGCTGCAATGGACACCATACTAGACGGGGATCCAGTGTTGCTTCCCGTCTATCTCTGTAAGGCACAGGGGCAGCTAACTCTCAGCTGGGACGTAGCATGAAAATGGACAGAGAACTGTCATCTTCTCACCTATCAGACTATAAGCTCTCGTGGTCTGCGTTCCTTCCAAGATCTTTCCAGAATGAAAGAGGATCACCACACCCTGAGCAGGGAGCACCCTATGGTATTCAGGACCCACAGTGGGTGATAAAGCCCTTTTTCTTTTTGGACTGATTTCTCAGTCAAAACTGGTAAGGGAAGGCTTGCAAATGCGTCCAACCAAATCTAATCTTTCTTCTTCTTCAGGCATATTGCAAATGAAGCTAGAAGAGAGGCTTCGTTGTCTGCGGAATGGGTCTCAAGAAATAACGAAGTATCATTCGAAGCACTCCATCCAATGGTTTCAAAGTTATGTGATGTTTATGTAAATTTTACATGCTGTCTTGCTGTGAGCACTGTCCCGATCCGCGCACACAAACCCGTGGGTTCAATCAAAATTGATCCAATACTGAAATCCAAATTTTCTATTTCTGACTTAGTATTTATTCCTCATACCAATCATGTAATCATTTGCCACATGAATATCAAAATCATTCCATTTGCATCATTCCTTAAGACACGCATTCATGTTTGTGAACTTCCGGGTAGACATGCATGCTGCACACGAGTGCCGGGGTATGCCGGTTTTGCATTGGCATCTCCAATGCATCAATAGTCACTATTCCAGTCACCCCTGAAGAAGGGTGCTTAAACCAGAATGCATTGGGTCATTTAAATCACCGAATTGCACTAGCAAATATGAATTGGTGATCAATTTTAATTGAACCTAAGGGTCGAATCTGTCAGTGCATCTTGGGACAGGTCAGTGGGCACACTGCTAGCAATTTTCTATGGAATGGGCCTGCAAAATTGTGACCAGAATATCAATGGCGAAAATACCGACAGGTAAGTATGTATACATGTTCTTTATCTCTACCTATGCATGCCTTGATTGTTTGTAGATCTTTAAGGTATGTAGATCTGAAGTTAGGAATTGTAAATCTATACCTCCCTCTGTGCACTTGAACTTCAGTATTTTGTATGTTGATACTTTGATCACATTACTGTGGTCACAAAATGTTCCTTCTGCAATATTCCAGACTACAACCCTGTGTCTGCAAGACCTGGCAAGGCCCCAACACATTCCACTTTCACCAGGTTTGTTGAGAGGTTCCAGAGGAGTAAAGAAGGTTCTAAGGGACCAATAATCCCTCAGATGCTACAGTTTTTTTGTATCTGCACAGACCTCCACACTCAGAAATCCTGCACTGTGATAAGTGGCATCTGCCTTTCCTTTTCTGTTGACTTGAGTGGCCAAGAATATAAGCCTGACTCATCTTTAAGCCAAGGTTACTGACCACATGTCAGGCAAGGTCCGTTTAATCCTGATCAGCCCACGCCACTCTGGGTGTTTTACACAAGTATCAGCAGACTTGCTGTCCTGCAGTGGTACTTAGGAATATTCAGGCCCCTTCTGCTCACCGATTGTGGCTGTACAGAGGGTCTTACTCACTTCTGCTGTTAGTTGGTCACTACCCTAGAAGCATCTCCTGCACCAAGGCCGCTGCTGTCCATGCTTCTTTTCCAGCCACTCAGACTTACACCGCCATCTACCCATCTTGGAGTAGGGGCAGGAAGCTCGTAATTTCTTCTGCAAGCTTTCCATATAATGCTCCTTCGTGCGTGAACTCCTCATCCATGCAACCAACTAGGATGTATCTCCTATCATGGAGCATAGCTCTTGAGAGGGGTTGACTTTTCTACAAGGGCCTCAACTTAAGTGATCTCCGATGTGCCTAGGGAGAAAGATCCGGAACAACGCATCCGGAACCACACCTGAGTTGTTCACGCAAACGGAACAACGCTTGCCTGAACCATGCATGTGCTGAACAACGAACATGCGCGGTTAAGGCAGAGAAAAAGGAAGATCCATAGGGAGAGGACACTGTCAGGTAAGTGGAGCTGGGGCAGGGTTGGAGGTAGTTTTTAAGGGTGGGGGCGGGGGTAAAGGGGTTGGGGTGGTTAGGTTACTTTATTTTTTTTAAGGGGCAGGAGTGGGGGGCAGTCAATACTATGGTTTTTAGGGCAGAGTGGGGCTGGGAGTTATTTTATTTTTAGGGGCGGGGTGGTAGGTCGGGGTAATTTTGTATTTGGGGGTGGAGGTCAGGTTTTTGAGGGGGGGGTTGGGGTAATTTTGTATTTAGAGTGGGTGGGGCGGTCGTGTTTTTAGGGGCGGGATGGGAGTCAGGGTAATTTTGAATTTTGGGGTTGGGGTAGTTATGTTTTTAGGGCGGGTGGTGTAATTTTGTATTTTGGGCGGGTGGGGGGGTGAGGTTTTTAGGGGCGGGGTGGGGGGTTGGGGTCAATTTGTATTTAGGGCAGGTGGGGGGTCGGGTTTTTAGGGGCGGGTGGGGGGTTGGGGTAATTTTGTATTCTGGGCAGGTGCGGGGGTCAAGTTTTTAGGGGCGGGGTGGGGGTTGGAGTAATTTTGTATTTAGGGAAGGTGGGGAAGGTGGGTTATTAGCTGTGGGGGTGTGGGGGTTAGGGTAATTTTGTATTTAGGGCGGGTGGGTTTTTGGGGTGGGGGTCAGGGTAATTTTGTATTTAGGGCGGGTGGGGGGTTGCGTTTTTACAGAGGGGGTCGGGGTAATTTTGTTTTTAGGGGTTGGGTAGTTTTATTTTTAGGGGTTGGGGGTCGGTTTTAGAGCTCAGAGTGGGTGGGGGTATCAGGTAGTTTTTAAAGGTGGGGAGTATGTTTTTAGGGGTGGGGTGGGGGGTCGGGGTAGTTTTGTTTTTAGGGGTTGGGTTCTATTTTTGGTGGTGGGGTCAGTTTTAGGGCTCATGGTAGGTGGTGGGGTGTCAGGGTAGTTTTTAGGGAGGGGGGTGGCATGTGACAACGACGCATGACGTTTCCACTCATGCCTTTACTAGGCATGCCTTTACAACGAAAAATAGTTGTAAAGGCATGCATGGAAACAACGAGGTCGTTGTTCCGACCGCATTGTTCAGGCATGCATGGTTGCCGCAGGCGTGGTTCTATCATACAACCATGCCTAGGCATGGACAAAGGGATAGAGAGGAAGTAATCCACCGGGAAGCTGTGGTTGTTTTGATGCCTGGGCTAACTCCTTTACCTAACACTATCCCTTGCCTCCTTTCAATGGGTACCAAACATGCTTCTTATGTAAGTTTGTTTATGTGTGTGTACTGTGCCAGGTGTTGTCTTTGAGGTAGGCAGTGACCCTATCTCCAGCAGGTTCATCGCTTTGCAGAAACATTGTCGTTGGTAGTGAGGCCATCAGCTAACAGAAGGGTAGGTGGAGGCTCTGGCTCCACTGAAGACATTATGGACCAGATTTAAGAAGCTCTTAGAGCCACCTTTCAAAATTGCACCACATTAGTGTCATTTATTTGACCCAAATGGGCCGATAGTTTGGCAAAAGCGCCAAAACATATAATGCGTGCATTGCTTGCACCACTTTGTAAACCCTTGCGCCACATTATGCCTGCGCCACGCGTAATGTATGTTAGGGGGGCATTCCGGTGTTAGGAGGCTCAGAAGCATGGCACAGTGAAATCTATAAGATTCCACTGCGCCGGACCTCCTGTCACTTTACAGGATTAGCATCAATATTTTTGGCACTAATCCGGCAAAGCGCCAAACTAGCATCACAATTTATGAAGCTAGTTCCCTAACGTGCGCCATGGTGTGCCGTATCATAAATAGGGCGCACACATGGTAGCATTAGGTGGCGCAATGGGGTGCAGGAAAAGTGGTGCATCATGACAGGTTGTATGGGTGTGTGAGTGGTTGTGTGGGTGTATAAGTGGGTATGTGAGTGTGTGAGTGGGTGTGTGGTTCTGTGAGTGGGTGTGTGAGTATTTTTCTGGGTGTGAGTGGGTGTGGCTGTATGGGTGTGTGAGTGGTTGTGTGCGTGTGTAAGTAGTTGAGTGTGTGAGTGCTGTGAGAGTCTAGGAGTGGGTGTGTGAGTCGTTCTGTGGGTCTGTGAGTAGGTGTGTGAGTGGATGTATGGGTGTATGAGTGGGTGTGTGAGTGGTTGTGGGTGTGTAAGTGGGTGTGTGAGTGAGCGTGTGAGTAGGTATGTGGGTCTGTGAGTGGGTATATGTGTATATCCGTGGATCCACCCAAATCCACCCAAATCTGTAAGGATCCAGGTGGGTCCATAGATACTTGAGCACTCAGAAAAAAAAAGTCTTTGGACAATTTCTTGCCCATGAGGGGTCCCTCACAGACCCTTCCATTAGTGTACCTCTACTCTTAGGGTACCTCAACCCTAACCCCTTCTATCACTTTATAATTTTAGTTTCCCAGCTAGGAACCGAGTCCTGATGAACAAAATAGCAGCTGCAACTTTCCTCTGAGTAGATCTTTTTAACCTAATGACTCCAAAACTACTGAACATATTCACACCAAATTACAAACTTGGTCTTTCTGCACCAAGATCTAGCTTTGTTCCAAATTTGGTTTAATTCCATTCAGTGGTACGGGCTATAGTTGTGTCTAAAATCCCTTTGGGAAAATGTATGGGGAAAACGCATTTTGAGACCCCCCCCCATTTTTCTCACCCCGCTTGACGGATCACCCTCATACTTTCCTGACAGCAGCTGAAGTGACTGGCAAACTGGTTTGAAAATTTTGCAAAGATTCATCAAACGGTTTCAAAGTTATTAGCAAAACATAACATGCTTTACCTATGGAAACTGGGTCCTAGCATAACTACCTACTGGTGATACATATATTAAAACCATACCCTTTTATCTTATTTCCTACTTTTTGCATTTCTTCACATGGCAACTTGTGATGTTACAGCTGTATATATTATACAAAAAAGAAGGTTAGAACTCCCAAACTTAGGTGGAGAGCAGCTCCTGTAGGAAGCACCCTACAACACCAGTGACACTCTGAATCTACTCACCCCAAATGTCGGTTTTTCTAGCAAGGTTTTTGAGCATACGATTAGCACAGCGCCATCCACGCTGATCTAGAAAGAGACAAAAGGCCCATATTTATACTTTTTGATGCAAAACTGCGTTGATGCAGTTTTGCATCAAAAAGTATAGTGCCAGTTTGCGCCATTCCAGGTCGCCAGCCGGGTGCCAAATTTATGGAATGGCACAATCTGACGCAAAATGTGGCTAACATAAAATAAAATTATGTTAGCCGGTTGAGGGTGGCGGTATGGGAGAAGGGGGTTGTGCCCTAAAAAGTCACATTAGGCTGTTTAGTGGCAAAAAAACGCATCTAACCAGCCTAGCGTCATTTTCTGACGCAAAACCATCCATACCATATGACTGCTGTCTTAGAAAGACATGAGTCATGCCCACCACCCCAATGGTCAGCACAGAGGACAAGGGTCCCCTGGACATGGCCATTGCACCCTGTTCCATGCAGGGGGCCCCAAGTTGGGCCCCGATGGCACTTTAATTAAAAAAAATACAAATATTTACCTATACTTATCTGGGATGGGGTCCCCATCTCCCAGTGTGGGTGTTCCTGGGGCTTGAGGAGGGCACCCCTGGACCCATTACATGGTGTTCAACCATGGAAACTGAAACTGGTGGACTTTCTGTTGCCGCCTCTCTGCAAATGATGCTGTTAGTTTAACACTGAGACATTAAAAGAACAGAGCTGTGCTAGAGCACTTAACATGTCCGGTATCCCTGACTAGTGCTAGAGCACTTACCATGTCCAACTTACCATGTCCAGTATCACTGACTAGTGTGATAGCACTTACCATGTCCAGTAGCACTGACTAGTGCGAGAGCACTTACCATGTTCAGTATCACTGACTAGTGCAAGAGCACTTAACCATGTCCAGTATCCCTGACTAGTGCAAGAGCACTTACCATGTTCAGTATCCCTGACTAGTGCTAGAGCACTTATCATGTCCAGTCTCACTGACTAGTGAAACAGCACTTATCATGTCCAGTATCACTGACTAGTGCGAGAGCTCATACCATCTCCAGTATTACCGACTAGTGCGAGAGCACATATCATGTCCAGTATCACCTACAAGTGTTACAGCACTTATCATGTCCAGTAGCACTGACGACTGTTACAGCACTTTTTATGACGACTATCACTGACTAGTGTGACAGCACTATCATGTCCAGTATCACTGACTAGTACGACAGCACTTACCATATCCAGTATCACTGACTAGTACGACGGCACTTATCATGTCTGGTATCACTGACTAGTGTGAGAGCACATACTATGTCGAGTATCACGGACTAGTGTGACAGCACTTGCCATGTCCAGTATTTCTGACTAGTGCTAGAGCACTTACCATGTCCAGAGTCACTGACTAGTGTGAGAGCACTTACCATGTCCAGTATCGCTGACTAGTGCGAAAGCACTTACCATGTTCAGTATCACTGACTAGTGCAAGAGCACTTACCGTGTCCAGTATCACTGACTAGTGCGAGAGCACTTACCATGTCCAGTATCACTGACTAGTGCGAGAGCACATACCATGTCCAGTATCACTGACTAGTGCGAGAGCTCTTACCATGTTCAGTATCACTGACTAGTGCTAGAGCACTTACCATGTCCAGTATCACTGACTTGTGCAAGAGCACTTACCATGTCCAGTATCACTGACTAGTGTGACAGCACTTACCATGTCCATTATCCCTGACTAGTGCTAGAGCACTTACCATGTCCAGTATCACTGACTAGTGCGAGAGCACTTACCATGTCCAGTATCACTGACTAGTGTGACAGCACTTACCATGTCCAGTATCCCTGACTAATGCTAGAGCACTTACCATGTCCAGTATCACTGACTAGTGCGAGAGCACTTACCATGTCCAGTATCACTGACAAGTGCGAGAGCACTTACCATGTCCAGTATCACCGACTAGTGCGAGAGCACTTACCATGTCCAGTATCACCGACTAGTGCGACAGCACTTATCATGTTCAGTATCATCGACTAGTGCGAGAGCACTTATCATGTCCAGTAGCACTGACTAGTGTGACAACACTTACCATGTCCAGTATCCCTGACTAGTGCTAGAGCATTTACCATGTCCAGTATCACTGACTAGTGCGAGAGCACTTACCATGTCCAGTATCCCTGACTAGTGTGACAGCACTTACCATGTCCAGTATCCCTGACTAATGCTAGAGCACTTACCATGTCCAGTATCACTGACTAGTGCGAGAGCACTTACCATGTCCAGTATCACTGACTAGTGCGAGAGCACTTACCATGTTCAGTATCACTGACTAGTACGACGGCACTTACCATGTCCAGTATCACCGACTAGTGCGAGAGCACTTGCCATGTCCAGTATCACCGACTAGTGCGACAGCACTTATCATGTTCAGTATCACCGACTAGTGCGAGAGCACTTATCATGTCCAGTAGCACTGACTAGTGTGACAGCACTTATCATGCTCAGTATCACTGACTAAAGCGAGAGCACTTACCATGTCCAGTATCACTGACTAGTGCAACATCACTGACTAGTGCAACAGCACTTACCATGTCCAGTATCACTGACTGGTGTGACAGCACTTACCATGTCTACTTTCACTGACTAGCGGGACAGCACATACCATATCCAGTATCACTGACTAGTGCAACAGCACTTACCATGTCCAGTATCACTGACTAGTGCGAGAGCACTTACTATGTCCAGTATCACTGACTAGTGCGAGAGCACTTACCATGTTCAGTAGCACTGACTAGTGTGACACCACATACCATGTCCAGTAGCACTGACTAGTGCGAGAGCACTTACCATGTCCAGTAGCACTGACTAGTGCAAGAGCACTTATCATGCCCAGTAGCACTGACTAGTGTGACAGCACTTATCACGTTCAGTAGCGCTGACCATGTTCTGATCACAAATAAAGTATTTTCGACTTCCAGAAGCTCCCAAGGAATGGATGGAAGGACTTTTTTTATTCAGGCTCAAACTTTTAATAGGGTAGACTCTCATAAGTCCCGGTGTTAACATTTAAGTGCTGGTGCCCAGAACCGGAAGCTGCTGGCTCAAATTAAGCACTGCCTATGACTCAAGATGAAGAACCACCCTGAAACCATTGAGTAGTTTTGCGCTGTACAGAAATTAAATTTAATAACCTTCAAGACTTTCTCATTGCACTCTCTTCTTGGATAACCTTAATTCTGTTAAACAATCTGCGCAAGATGTTGTGCTATTGTGCATGGTTTGAAGTCAGCCTGGCCCACACAATCTGGTAGATAAACATGTCTGCAGTGCTTAATTTGAAAAATAATGAATGTTGGTGACAAAAGCAGGCCATAGAAGTCCACGGCTGGTGCATTTAAACTTCATTATTACTGACTATCAGTCTGCATAGTCTTGAATCCATCTCATGCCTCTTTAATCCCCTACCAGAGACTCCCTGCCTCTTTATTAGGTCGCAGCCTACCAGAAAGAGCTGATGTCTGGTTTCCTAAAGACATCTTCGGGAGTTTCAGAAAGTTGACTTAGGGATGCATTCTGCCCGTTGATTACCACCAGCTTTGTGGTTTGTAACTCACATTTTCTAGCTTTCTATTTGCTGGCTTCATTTGCTTTAGGCTCTCTGGGTTCAGTGTGTCCCTCCCATTGCCTAAACAGTGTTTACTGTATTCTTCCACAAAATCCTTCCTGTAAACCAGCCTTTAAATCTTGTTCTTATCTTGTCACATTTTCTGTGCATTCATAGACCGAGGTCAAGTGTCCGGCGCTATCTTCCGAGGGTGCTTGTTCAGTTTTCTTTCTTTGACTTCAAAGTGTGAGGATTTCTGTCCCAGTCTTGCTGGATAGTTTGGGTAGGAAAGGTTTTTACTAGCATGGACAACATTTAAATGATCTTTGTAAATATTTCAGAATATATCAGAGTTAGAAACACAAATGAAGCACATTTTTGTTATTTTTGAAGTGTGTTGAAAACACATACTTTAATGGGATTAAAAAATCATTATGGAATGCAATTTCCACACATTTACGTTTATGCACAGTATCGTTTTATTATTACAACTGTATGTTTATGTAAATGTAATGGTAATTTCAATTGAAAATATGTTGTATGTATTAGCAGTACACTACCATACCATGCATACTCCGCTCTATGCCACTTCACTCTACTCTGCACCACTCCACACCACTGAACTCTACCCAGCACCACTCTACTTTACACCTCTCCACACCACTGCACTCTACCCAGCACCACTCTACTTTACACCTCTCCACACCACTGCACTCTATTCCCCATCACTGCACTTTATGCCACTGCACTCTATGCCACTTCGTTCTATGCCTCTCTACTCTACCTTGTACCACTGTATTCTATGCCAATGCACTCTTCGCCATTCTACTCTACACCACTGCCCTCTTTAACACTGCATTCTACACTGCTCCAGTCTAGGCCACACCAATCTACTCTGCACAACTCCACTCTGCGCCACTGTACTCTACGCCTTTCTGCAACACTGCACTCTACACCTCTGCACTCTATACACTGTATGCAAATGCACTTTACTCTGTAAAATTCAACGTTATGCTTCTGAACTCTGTGCCACTCTAAACTACTCTACACCACTCTACTCTACACCCCGCACTCTACTCCAATCCACTGTATGCCATTCTAATCTAATCTACTCTGCATCACTGCACTCTATGCAACTGCACTCTACCCCACACTACTCCACTGTACGGCACTTCACTAAGCTCTGAAACAATCTACTGTGTGTCACTGTACTCTACACCACTCTACTCCATCCTGTCACTGCACTCTTTCACTGCACTCTACGCCACTCTACTCTTAACCACTGTTTTCTATGCCAGTGCACTTTACACAACTGCACCCTTGTTCACTGCACTCTACTCTACATCACTGTTCTCTATGCCACTGCTCTCTACTCCACTCATTTCCTCTCTACACTACTGCACACTGACACTCTACTCTGAAACACTGCACTCCGTGCCACTGAACTCTATGCCACTCTACTCTGCACTGCTCCACTCTATGCTGCTCCACTCTACGCCACTGCACTCTATGCAACTGCACTCTATCCCACTGCACTCTACAGTACTATACTCTACTCTGCACCACTCTATGCTGCTCTACTCTGCACCACTCTATGCCACTGCAATCTATGCCACTCATCTCTACTCTGCACTCTACGCCACTGCACTCTGTGCCACTCAGCTCTACTCTGTGCCACTGCGCTCTGCATCGGTCAACTCTACGCAAATCCACTCTGCACTACTCTAAGCCACTGCACTCTATGCCACTCTAGTCTGCGCCACTCTACTATGAGCCACTCCTCTCTGCGCCACTCCACTCTGCCTTACTGCACTTTACAATGCACCACTCTAATCTATGCCACTGCATTGTATGACATTGCTTTGTATTACGCTGAATTCAGTGCCACTATACTCTGCAACACTACACCAATGCATTCTAAACCAGTCCACTCTACGCTATGCCACTCCAGTGTATACCACGCTACGTGACTCCACACAATGCCACTCCAATACACTCTCTGCCACTCTACTCTACAACACTCTGCTCCACTCGTCACCATGCCACTCTATGACACTCCGCGCCACTTTCCTCTATGCCACTAACCTTTAGCCATGGTGAACAGCAGCCAAGCTGGTGAACAACATAGCTAAAACACATTGGCATGCCAATAGCTATTGCTTAGGTGAGACCCATTGGCTTTGCCAATACTTGGATCTCTGTTGTAGGTTCCTGCTTTTTCCCTTGGTGATGGCTTTTCCTTCTTTCTCCTCCTTTCCCGTTTGTGTGTTTTTCCCTCTCTTCTTCTCGGAAAATATGTGATGAGGGAAAATAAGTGCCGGTCCCCAACAATGAGTGCCAGTGGCCCCGACTGGCAACCACCGGCTCAAACTAAGCACTGAGTATCTGCCAACAGCTTGAGAGCCATAGACGGCTATTTCAGGCACATGATGAGGGTATCTATGATCAGGCATAGAATGACAAACACCAAGGCCCATCCCAACATGGCTGATTCCCACACGTGCTGAACTTCACACAAGATATTTGGGAAAGTGAGTGGATGAAGCCACACATTTAAGGTGTAATGTACATGCATTGATTCTAGTTAATAACATATGAAAGAACTTGGAGGAGGCCCACGTGCACTGACGTGTTCTACTGCAATCTTTTAGACTTCTTTCACAAATAATTTGGGGATATTGAACACATTTATGAACTGTGCCCATGAATAATCATGGATGGTTCACAACATAAGAGTTGAACGCATTCATAAAAAGTAAGGGAATAGATTATGTAACCAATTAGTGATTAGTCAGTGCAATGATAGCAGAAGACACCTTCACAACTCGGAGCTGGCTGTGCTATTGACAAGTGGCTAAGTGATGGAGGGCAGATTTAAATCTGCCAGGATGTAAGTGACTGACAGGCCTGGCCGGCAGCCCCTGTGCTCTGTCGGAAAGAACATGTAGTCAATTTGTGGAGATTGCAAGCATCAAATGTCGACTGCAGCCTTCCTGGAGATGTCCCTTTGTGCAGTGGAAGAAGCAGACATTGAGGTCCTTTGTGTGGGACACAGGCAGGGCCGGAGCAGTGGACCGGAGCCATGCAGCCCATCCAGACAGAGACGTCTTAAGGCATGGGCCAAGTGCCCTCTGGGTCTTTGAGGAGGCCACCCTGATAGCACCAGTTCTGTTCATCAGAGAGTCTTGCCCTGGATACTTGTTAAACCAATTGTTTTAAATACTGCTTACCATTAATTTATTTTTAATGTGAGCGATGTGTGAGTCTCTTACAGGCATTTACCAGAGAAATGTTATGTTTATGTTTCATGCAAAATCCATAACATGTTTTATTAGATCAAATATGGGCCTCACATATGAGAAATCGGAGGGTGTCACGGCGATTATTTGCAGTAATATTACTGAACTGCTGCAGTGTTACAATATTGAAAACACACATCACAATCCCTGAATTTTGGCTGTAAATACATTTAGAATTTGAATGAGTGACCTGGCCGAAGAGGGCATGAAAGAGCTAAACCTGAATCATAAAGTCAAAGCTGTTCTGAACAGGGGCCCCCAAAATATGTTTGGCCCCAGGCCCCCAAATCCTTTAGATATCCTTGCATCTTGAAGACATATTGGGTGACAGAGGAGAGATGCATGACAGCAGCTGGGGCTGCTCATTGGCTGTTCACTTAGTCTCATCTCCAATTCCCCATCGCGGTTGACAGATGCGCGAGGCGTCATCCTGTTTCCAAGAGGGATGCTGCGCATGGCAACCTCTGAGCCTTTGTGGAAGGGAAGACCACTCCTTCCTCTCAATGCCTCTGGGCTGGATGTGGCTGAGATTATTGTCTCATCAGGCAATCATCTCAGATCATGGCTCAGCCACTCGAGCATCCCCCGAAGGGCATGGGATGGTCCTCGCCGGCTGATGCTGCCGGGTGGTCCCTCGGCTAATTGAAGAGTGAAGGCGTTGTTTCTGTGAACAACAGCTTTGTAGCTAGGTAATGAGAGGAAGCAGCTGGAGCTCAGAAAATGCAATAATTGCAGTGCGCAGAGCACCCTAATTATAAGGTGTGGTGGCGAGGCTCCTGGATTCACTTTCTCTCTTCATCTCAGCCGTCTCTTCAGCAGAACCTTCTCATGATAGGTGCCCATGGGCGCTACCACGGAGACGCGCGCAGACGCGCATGCTCCTAACACCCAGAGCGGGAAGGGGGCTTCTTTCATTGTTTCCTAGCACCTTAGAATTTTGGAAATTAAATGTTACCACTTTTCGGAGAATAATTCAGATACTAATGGGTGCCTAATATTAATCGGGCAGCAGTGGCGTAACAAAACTTGCCCCCCCCCCATGCACAGTACCTGGAGGGATTCCCCTCTCTGCTGGACCCAGTCAGAGGCCTGCACAGTGTACTGTCCTTAGAGGTTCCCCTTGAGCTCAGGCCCCCGCCGCGGGGACCTTTGTTACACCACTCTCAGGCAGGTCGGTATTTACGATCCCCTGTGATTGGCTCCAAACACAGGACAGGTGGTCTGCAAGGAGCAGCTTGGAGGATGGGTTACTCCGTCCCAAATATGATGGATATCCCGCCTGCCTAATTACGATTCCCATAGGATATAATGGGCTCCTAATAGGGCAGATTGGCTATTCCTCGCGTCTATGAAGTAGTAACCCCATCTGCCAAACCCTAAATCAAGCCCTTAGTGTGAGAATGTTTAAATTCCTAAAAGGTAAACTTAAAAAACTAATATAAAAGCATCCATTAAACCCCAATGCAACCCATACTGCTTTTAAAAATGTTTGGAAAGACATCAGGAGGAACAGGCAGTGGTCACGGGGACAGCAGCCTGATCCTCCCAAGCCCGTCCAGCAAGATCCCGAAAGGGGGATACTGTTCAATAGGGACATCCCCCCCTTGTGAATGTGTTACCCCTTCCTTTAAAAAACTCAGCCATGTATCAATACTTGCCACCACAGCTGTGTTCATGGAGAATTAACACATATCATTGTGATTCGTAATTAGGAGAGGATTTTTTGAATTGCAAAAGTAGTTTACTACCTTACAAAAAGCCATTCTGCAGTCAGAAACTCTGTCATTTAGCTAATTACAGGGTTTGCGAATACAAAATGGCTTTATACGTTAATTTAATTGGTAACTGATTGGAGCCAGGTCAGATTTCTCCTCTAGAACATCTTTTAAACTGTATTAGTTGCCAGGGTTAGTTATATGGATTTAAAGACAGGAGAAATTACAGCAGTGCCCCTCAGCATATTTTGATAAAAGTCAGTTATTATAATGTACATGTAAAGTGGTAAGCAATGACATTTTGGGATCTTTCAGCATTAAAGGAAGCAGAAAACAGGGCAATAAATCATTTCACACCAAGTTAAGGTACCCTGGCTTTCTTAACTGGAGCCATCGAATTAACTCCAACACTGTCTCTATGTTTCCAGAGGACACTTGGGCCCGGATTCTCAAAGGTTTAGTGTTGCTTTTGTAACGGTAAACAGACGCCTACGATTTTTTGGCATTCACAAACCAACGTAAATATGTATTTGCGTTGGTTTGTGTGTCAAAGTAACACAAACAGCACAAAACACTGCTTTGCATTACTTTGCATCAGGGAGGCGTTACATGGGGAGGTTATGTTAAATCCTATTCTGAAACACCAGAAGAAAGTGTTTAGCGCCAAAAATGAACGCCTTTGAAAAGCAAGTGTTAAACAGAGAAATGTTTTTATTTCTCCCTGCTTTTCTGACATTTCCACTTGTCTAAGCATAGTATTTCGTACAGGTAGAGTGCCCTTCTTGTACAATACCTATGCTAGACTCACGCACACACCCTAGCACTATGGCGATAAGGTGTGTGTGGCGCATGGCAGATGAAATCAGCACCGGTGCTAGGGAGAGGGGAGGCGAGAGCCATAGCTATGTGAATATGGAGCTCTCCTGCTCTTTCCTTGTCACGCAGCACAGCTTTTTTGACTGCTGCACTGCGCTGCGTGATACCTTTCAGAATCTGGGCCTTCGATTACACTCACATCACATGGAAAAGAGATGTTACAGCCTTACCCACAATATGTTCCCGTTTATCTCTTCCTTGACATTGCCATTCCATGTAGATCACTATCAGCCTGATATTGAATTCAACACCCTTGAACCTAACTTGAAAGCATAGGGACCCCTCAATCAACAGCGCTCTTTGGAAAATAAAGGTGTTGGGTGAATCCCAGGGGGCTGCTCTACAGATAACCATTAACAGGAGAAGGCCATGACTATTTGCCCATTGAGCAGCCACCCTATGGTGAACATAACCGTAACCAGTGCTTAATTTGTAAATACAAAGGTGACGGTGCCCAAAGCCCTCAAATTAAACACGCAGCTGCTGCAATTACATGTGCAAACACGGAATACTGAGGCAGCGTAATCCTGAAACCATCTCGGGCCTCTTCAATCCATTTAAAGCCACTCCCTGCCCCTTCAGCTCACTCTTGCAGCTTTCTACTTTCTATCATTGTGACGCTTTTTCGTTTTCCTCTTCCTCCGTCTTTCCCAAATGTGTCTTTTGCTCGCAGCAAATGCTTGAGGCAGAAGACTAAGCACCAGCCCGCAAAAATAAGTGCTGGTGCTCAGCACTGGAAACAACAAGCACAAATTAAGCACTGCCCGTAACCATCGAGGCGACTAAATCTGTGCATGAATGTAAGCAGTGACACCAAAGCCCACAAACAAACGGACAAGTGCAATGGAGCCGTCGCAATCAAGCTCAGCTATGGGTGCTTCCAGCTCTCGGTGAGAACTGAATCTACCTGAAGGACCATAAAAGATCTTTGTCACTGTCTACCTCCTGTCTATGGACCACGGAAAGTCAAAGCAGAAGGTAACCTTGGTAACATGTCCAACCATACCGCCACCTGATTGCTATGAATAAGCGACCTCCTCAAACCTCAAAACCCTTGAACACCTTTCAGTGCCCCCCAATCTGTGGTCAAACACTTTGTGGATCTAACTTTGAGGGTGTCATCAAAACATAGTTATTATTCATCTTTCGATGCTAGCCAAGGTCACTACTCCATTTATTCAGTAAAATCTGATCCTCTGCCATTCCAGAGATAGTTTTCAAGGCTTGCTACACTGTCAAGAAATTCTGCAAAGATCTCAGATAAATTCCACAATCACATATTGGAAGCAAGTTGCTAGGTCGAGCCTACCAGACAACTCACTATCTTGCTGCAAAAGAGATATTGTGGGCTTGCAAAGAACACCGAGCTTTGAGCACTGGATCCTGGACTCTGCAACAACAGCTGCTGCCGCACCTCACCCCAGTTGATGGCAAGACCCATTACCTGCCAGTACTGCCACTCCTGCAACGCTCACACCCACCGCATCTGCCGCAGCAACATGGAGGTCATTCCTTCTCCCACCTTGCAGCAAAGTCCTAGAACAAACTTCCATTCCACCTCCAGCTCTCGCCCTCTCTGCCAGAATTCTTGAAGAAACTCAAGACCCCTCCCCTGCAGCAATGCTCTCAGCGCTGGGATACTCATGGGTGATTAGCCAGGCTTCACAAATCCAGATTGATTGATTAATTGGTTGACATAGAGGAGCTTGCCGCCCATCCATTGCCTACCTTTGGATCACCTTACTCTCATTTGCCTGAGGCTTCTTTGATAGCTCGCCCTGTCCATCTTTAGTCTGTTCGTCCCCTGGAGCACTGCCAAGTCACGTCATTCCACTATTAACTTCTAGGAAACTACTTTTTTTCTTTTGTCTTAAGCACTTCATGAGAGTGGATGTGTTTTCCAGCTCTCTTTGGTTCTGTATGTTGCTTACGGTCACCCTCCGTGAGGTGTTCACTCTTGTGTACTTCTCCCCTGTGGTGCTTTCTTGACTGTGTGCTTCTCCCTCCAGATCAACTTTGTTCTCTGTCACCTAGTCACATTTCTTCCCTTACACTTTTCTTCAGGTCTTTAATTCTTCTTTAGCCATGCTACTCAGCATCGGGGATGCAGATCAATGTCGGTAAAAAGCATTGGCAAACCCAATAGGTCCCAGAGGCAAGATCTATTGGCTTTGCCAATGCTTGTTGGGAGCATGATTATCCACTTAAATGTCAATGCCAGATATGGAGACCATTGTTCCTTTCTCTAGTCTTAAGGGCGCCTTACATGTGAGCTCCTAGGAATCATTCACACTTCAAAAGAGATGGGAGAAAGGCAGCTTACCTTCTAACTGGTAAAAACTGTTTAGAAGAAAGTAATATTCACTCATGGCACCGGTGAAACTTAAGATGACAGTTTTACGGAGATTTGGACGCCAATGTATCATACTGTTCATCTACTTTCATTCCATGTTCAGGTTGCACGTAGGAGATTTCATTATTACAGTATTTTTCTCCATTTATCTAAAGGTTAATTTTGATTTGAATTTTGTTTTCATTTTCTTGTTGTTTTCCTTTCATTATTTTTTTTTATTCTGTTTCTATTTTGTATTTTTACGTATTTTCTTTTTCCTTTCTTTTCCTTTCTCTTTTTTTTTTATTTTCTTTCTTTTCCTCTTTTTTCGATGTGTTTGTTCAGTATTTTAGTTACTAGTGGAGGTGATGTATAAATTGAACAAACAGCCACTTGAGTTTAGCAATAAAATTGCTCATAGGTGACCAATGAACATTTCTGACATTCATTCTTAATGGGGTTTTTTCGTATTCCTGCTCCCGAGTAAGGGTCTGGTTTTACAAAGATGTCCTCCTGTCTAGGATACCGCAGAGGTTATGAAGCTGTTAAGGCGTTCTCCATTGAGACCCCTGACAATGTTCTCCATTAATTAAGTGGTACCGTTAATTAGTCATCCTCTAGGTGGGAAGGAGGGGTGGCTGCAAGATGAACAAATGGGGTGCTGCTGCTTGAGCCAGTTGAACCAAGATATATTAACTCGCTAATTAGGTCAGAGACCCACTGGGCTATTCTTGGAATCCAAATGGCAGTGTGTGATCAATTCAGCTCACGAGGCACAGGGGCTGGAACTTTACAATTCTGACCCTTTTAAACCATCATCAGGGCCTGCTAATGATCTGCTTCCGTTCTGAACACAGCACAGAAGCTCTAGAGCTGGCTTCCACCAAATATATAACATTTAAATCGAATATAGCAGATCATATTGTATACATATAGAGTTCTATATCATATTCAAAAACATTAGCCACAAAATGGACCTGTGCATTTTTAACATTAAGGTTTTAACATCCTGTAATGCTAATTCCTTCCATATCACAGTTAAGTGTTTTCAAGCCTAGGAGTTTAATGCATTTCAACTTGTTTTCATCGAGGACTGTCTTAACTGGTTCTTATATCTTTAATATATATGCTTAACCTATGTTTTAACGTACAGCATGATTAATAAAAAAAAACAGGTATTTTTGATTCATAAAAAAAGATGATACAGATAGATTTTCTTGAGTGCCTGAGTACAAGTGGCACACAGTGAGTCCGTCTTTGAAGAAGAAGCGCTGGGTTGACCTGAACAGTATAGGACTGGGCATGTTTGTGGCTTCAATGTTGCAAAAGAACCAGATGCACTGACCTCTTAAACCGCTGAGTCTCTGGGGCCAGGCAGTCTGTGCCAGGGTCACCGGAAGGATGGAGCCACCAGAGGTGGTGCTCCTTGAAAGTAAGGCTCACAGATATAGAAATATCATCACATAAGCGTAGAAGGTTCTTACAAAGAAGGCCAACTAGACCCATCCACCACGTCAAATTATTCCCAACTGATGGCGCATACACCATAGATGGTCTCCAGCTTTCACCTTTCCTACAGAATCATATTGGTCCCTTGTGTCTCTGATCAGTTTTTCTTTCCTATGGGAGGTTGATCCATGCAGGCACCTCCCAGCTCATGCAAATAATTGTTTTAATGTTACTTGAGATACTCCTCCTAAGCCATCTAGTTAGTGTAGCCCACTTCCCTTGGCACAGAGTCAACACTAATACTGTGCTTGTTCCTTTTAGGAATCTGTCCATCTTATTCCTCTTTTTCTACAGTATAGTCATGTTTAAATTCTTGTGATTTGGCATCTTGCCTCCCTCTTGCCTCCCTACTCTCCTAAACTTATTTTCTGTTTTTTGCAGATACGCCCACAACAAATGGAAACAATATTCCAGGTAACAGAACTGGATACAATGCTCAACCTGGGACCACCACAACTGGACACAAAACTCCAGATGTGACATCAACAAAGAATACAATATTCTACACAAAAACTCAAAAGTAGGATGTATTATTGCAGAAAAGATCCTGCAAAATAGAAGGAAAACAGTGCTGGTAAAACCTAAATGACAAAAGTACTACAGATGATGCTCCGGGGATGCTACACAATACTCCAGATGTACATTCCAGTACCTGAATGAGACACAATTCTCCAACAACAGAATACTCTCTATACACTCCAAGATCTGAAAGGAACACAATACTCCAGCGGCACATTATATATATTTAATACGTCTCCCTCCTTACTCTGGTTTTGATAGGGTGTTGGTAAGAAATAAGCATGGTCAGCGATCCCTGGCATTAAGAGATAGGTTGAAATATGCTGGGGGCATATGCCCCCTATAAGAAACAGATCCTGCCTTTCCTGGGAATCGATGCCCCTACATGACGGCCAGTGTGTCGCCCAGTGGTTTCACCTCTTACCAGAGGTCTCCCTGTCTGCCCTCCAGAGTCTCATTAGTTTGGCCCCTACCCAACTTGCAACCACCGTCATTTCGTCCGCATCAGCCAACCATAAGCATGCTGCTGATTCTGGTAAGTGGATATGGTTTAAGACACAGCTCTGATATGATGGTGGTCCACTATAATGTCTTCTTTCCTTTACTGAGTCCCTGTGACCTTTCTCTTCTGTGTTTTTATTATTCATACCCACCCTGCAAGGCCAGGTCTCCCTTAGACCGCCATCTGCTCTACCCCTCACCTTTCAAGAGGCGGTTAAAAGATGGAGGATGGCTGTTGCTCACATACGACAACCCCATTCCAAACTTCTTTCTCTTCTGAAGTTCTTAATGGAGATATGGAATACATGGTGTTGGACACCCCTGGAAGGCATACCTAATCATCACCACATAGTCATTGGTCACAGCAATGCACACTAGGAAGAGGGCCTTCCCAGAGTCCTCTCTGAGTAGGGAAACCATGTCCCAGCCTGATTGGCTGCACATTTGGACCTTGAATGATTCACTGACTGTGACTGTGGCTGGCAGTGGTTAAGAACCAACCCCATAAAGTTGGACAGCTTGTTGAACCCCTTTTGAACCCGGACCTGTATGGACCCTTTTGGTATTGGTGCTTCCAGAATATGGAGTGCTACCTATTTCCCTATGGCTAGAATGACCTGGCTGTGCTTTGCTGGCATGTCTAGATGCTGCCTTTGCCTGTGAGAAACCACTCAGCTATCCCAATGTGTAGGAAGGTGCCACTGTTGGCATGGTTACCCCCTATTTTTTGCCTAGTGTTGATGCCAACTTTGATTGAAATTGTGCTGGGATCCTGCTAACCAGGCCCCAGCACCAATGTTCTTTCCCAAAATCTGTACCTTTGTTTCCACAATTGGCACAGCCTTGGCACACACTTAAGTCCCTTGTAAAAGGTACCCATGGTACCAAGGGCCCTGTGGCCAGGGAAGGTCCCTTCGGGCTGCAGCATGTATTATGCCACCCTAGGGGACCCCTCACGAAGCACATGTACACTGCCTTTGCAGCTTGTGTGTGCTGGTAAGGAGAAAAAGGCAAAGTGGACATGACACCCCTCTCAGGGTGCCAAGCCCACAAACCACTGCCTGTGGCATAGGTAAGACACCCCTCTAGAAGGCCTTAAAGCCCTAAAACCGGGTGCACTATACCACAGGTGAGGGCATAGCTGCATGATAAATATGCCCCTACAGTGTCTAAGCCCATTCTTAGACATTGTAAGTGCAGTGTAGCCATATTGAGTATGTGGTCTGGGAGTTTGTCATCACGAGTTCCACAGCTCCATAATGGCTTCACTAAATATCAAACTTCTCAGCACAATAAATCCCCATTGATGCCAGTCTGGGATTTATTGAAGAATGCACCCAGAGGGCATCTTAGAGATGCTCCCTGTATGTTAGCCAAATTTCTAGTTCGGGACTGACCGGTCTCTGCCAGCCTGCCACTTTCAGACAAGTTTCTGACCACATGGGGTGAGAGACTTTGTGCACTCTGTGGTCAGAAACAAAGCTTGTCCTGGGTGGAGGTGCTTCACACCTCCCCCTCCAGAAACTGTAAAACCTGGCAGTGAGCCTCAAAGGCTCAAGCTTCGGGTTACAGTGCCCCAGGACACTCCAACTAGTGGAGTTGCCTGCCCCCCAGACAAAGCCCCACTCTTGGTGGCAAGTCCGGCAGGAAAATTAGGGAAAACAGGGAAGAGTGACCCCCCCAGCCAGGACCACCCCTAAGGTGTCCAGAGCTGAGGTGACCCGCTCCTGCAGAATACTCCATCTTGGTTTGGAGGACAGGGACCAAAAGGATTAGGTTTGTGCCACCCTCCCCAAAGGGAGTGGGCACAAGGAGGGTGTAGCCACCCTCAGGGACAGTAGCCATTGGCTACTGCAATCTGACCCCTGAAACGCCCATAAATGTAGGATTTAAGGGCCTCTCTGAACCCAGCTCACCAGATTCCTGGTGACCTGACAAGAAGAAGAAGGACTGCATAGCTGAAACCCCCAGCAGGGAAGAAGGAAGATGACAACTGATTTGGCCCCAGCCCTACCAGCCTGTCTCCTGCTTCAAAGAACCTGCAAAAGAACAGCGACGCATCCAGTGGGACCAGTAACCTCTGCCAAGCGCCAGAGGACTGCTCTGCACTCATAAGGAACAAGAACTCCCGGGGACAGCGGCCCTGTCCAAGAAGAAACAACATCTAAGGACTCTAGCCTCACTTTGAATGCTTAATCACTCTCTAACTTTACTCTTAGTAAAGTTAGACTTTTGGTCAAAGTCTAACTTTACTTGTAGTAAAGTTAGACTTTTGGTCTAAGTCACACTTTTGGTCTAAGTTTACCTTTGTAAATTGGGCCCTTGATGTTTTTGCAATCCTTCAGCATCCAGTTGGCTTGTCAGCTAGTTGGACCGAGAGAAAACTCTGTTGTCTGAGAGAAGCTCTTTGCGCCTTTGCACAACTAAATGCTTCTTTGTGACGGGCAGTTGCCTGCCCACATTTAGCATTCCGGTTACTCCCCCTAACTGAAGAACCAATCACCTAGAGCTTTTGGGGCTCCCACAAAAATGTTTTAAGGCATGGGCAAAGTGGACAATTGCCCAGGTCCTCACCTTCCAAGGCCCCCATGGGAAACTGAACTTTCTCTCTGTTTCACCTCTGTCTGTTCTATTTCTCTATCTAACCCTCTCTCCCCCTGTGCCTAGTGTTATCTCTAACTCTGCCTCTCAAAACCAGTGTCTATGGCTTTTTGGCAAACTGAGTAAGACATATTTCAACTCGTTTTGTGGGACTGTGTAAAAATGTAATACATAATTTAGTACTGTTTAGTACTGCTTGGCATCTTGCAGCTTGAAATGGGTAATAATGTTCAAATTTGTCTCATACAGGAGCCCTCAAATGATGTGTTGCCTGGGACCCTCAAAATCCTCAAGATGACAGCGGTAGTGAGATAGCCCCAATTTTGGTGACTGACATGACCAGCTGTTAACCTGCACTCAGTTAACCCACTCTCACAGCTCCAAGACACTGACCGCCCCTTGCAGGTTACCAGGAGCATGTGAGTGTTCACAAACAGTAGGATTGGCATATATGTGTGTCATTTAGATAGATTGAGGATCAGGGCAGCTCTTTTTCAGCTTTTGGGATGACCCGTTGTCTGTCCATATTTTTTTAACCATTTTACCAGTTTTGAGCTCGTATGGAAGGACACTGTTTTCTCAAAGTTATTTATTTAAATATGCTACTTTTTCATTTCACATTGCTAGGAAATTCAATTTTTTACTTTATTTTTAGGTGTTTAATAGAGACGACATGGCCAGATCAGCAGAGCACTTTGAAGGAAATATTATAATTTTGCTGCACATTGAACAGTATGGAATGTGGGGGCCAGATGAGATTGGTTTACATGAACTAGGGAGTGATGTGGAGAGAGAGGTGGCACCGTACACATGGGACAGTAGCAGGCGTGGAGCAAGCTAGGTGGCTCGGTGAGTTTACGCATGTCAACAACTTCTGGTGTGGTGTGAGGGAATGAGTTTGAATCTTGGTAAGACCAACACTGCCTTTCTTGCTTTCAATGTCCATAAATTAAGTACCATTAATTTGGACTCTAGTAAAAACACCTAGAAAAGGAGTAACTGTTCTAAGATGCATTTTTGTAAAACACAAGGGGCCTCATTTATGAGGACCTAGCAGCACACTGCGCCACTGGAGCGTCCTTTTTTTCCACTCCAGTGGCGCACTGTCCCAGCCCTTATTAACAAGGCAATGCAAAGCCACCTTGCGTGGCTTTTCATGGTCCTGTAAATATGGACCCCTTTCACGCATAACATTGCGTGAAAGGGGCGTTCTATGGGGTGTTTCCATGCAACACCCATGGAACCCAAAGAAATCTGACGCATTTCCAGATTTACAAGTCTGGGAATGCGTCAGATTCCAAGGCCACCTCAGGGTAGGCATAAGAATGATACAATGGGGAGAAATATCATTATTTCTTCCCGTTATTCCTCTTTCAATGTGTGCTGCACCCTGCAGCACACATTGAAAAAGGAAAACACGTCTTGTGATTGTTTTTGTGCAGGAAGGTGTCCCTTCCAATCATCCCCGCAATGCAGGCATCTTTGCACCATGGCGCAAGGTGCCTATGTTGGCGCTAGGCAGCACTTTGTGCGCCAGTGCAGGGGGAGAGGATAGAAATGCGGCGCGTCTTGTTGATACAATGCACTTCTGCCCTTTCCCGATGGCGCAGGGTGGCACAGCAAGGCACTTGCTGCGCCACCCTGCACAACGGGTCTCGTAATTGAGGCCCGCAGTATTTTATGCACCGCTTTGCACATTCATTTATTTGCTTGTTCTATCTTACATGACCCATAATTACACAGTTTCCCTCTTTTAATTTGATTGCCTCTTCTGATATTCCTCCCTTAAGTGGTTTATCTGGTTCACAAAACCAACCTTTCTTCTACTTGGGAACGTTTCAGTGGGATCAGACCTCCTCCTGCCTCAAAGGCACTGTGGGGCATATTCATGAGCCCCGTTGCGTTGCACTTGCACCACACAACATTCTGCAGCACACATAGAAAGAGGAATATGCCTCTCAGGTTTGTTTTTGTGCAATAAGGAGCCCATTACTGCACAAAAACAATCTTGCTTGCAACGCAGGCACCCTTGCAGCATCATGCAAGGATGCCTATGTTGGTACTAGGAAGTCCATTGCGTGTCAGCGCTGCGAAAAGGACAGAAATGCGTCATATTGCAATAAATATGGCACATCCCTGGCCTTTCCCTGTGATGCAGTGCAGAAGGGTGATTTGCACCTGTGAATCTCTGAGACGAGGAACACATTGAAGAAGATGAGTTCATGAGCTCAGCAGGATCATAAGTGTGAAACAATCTCCACCCCACAAAGCATGCCTCCTTGTCCTTCTTCCGTTTCATTGACACCGCCCTGGACCCCCTCATTGTACAGGAAGTTCTTTCACTTCCTGCTTTCACTTGCAGGGAACAATCTCAGAACTGCAGGTAGTGGCGTGCCTTCTGTACTAATATAGGTCTACTTGGAGTGACCAGAGCTCTGCCCTTGTTTGTTTATGTGTTTTATATAGCATGCCTGAGAGCTCTGAGATACTCTGAGTATTCGGAAGTAACAAAAAAGTGGCGTTCAGATAGGGACAGTTTCGGGAGAATGGTGTGAGCTGCGTAGGAGCGATAGGGTGGTTGGGTTAGTGTGTGTGTATCTTTTGGGGCTGTAACGGGTGAGCTTTTGTGTGGATTTCTGTGATTGTTGTCCCTGATTCTTGCAGTTGCAGGCAAAATGGTTAGATTGGATGCTTTCCCTACTGATCAGTCTGTGATGGATAGTAAGCCTGTCTTCCCTCCTTGACTCAATAGGAAAAGTACAATTTGAGCTTTAATTCTAACTCAAATGAGGTGGCCTGAAGGTTAAAACATACAGTATACCAAGGACATCATAGTTCAAGAACGATGTGCAGTTCCTATTTTTTGTATTAAAATGTTCTCTTTTTTTTTTTTTTTAACCTACAAAAAGTCAATGGCCGATGCAGATCACAATGAGGGGAGGATCACATGCGAGCCAGCAGAAAACATTGAAAAGAAGAATTGGGTTCCCAATATGCCAGAGAAACTAAGGTGTATTTGGAATGGATCATCACATAGTCAACTCATAGTTAGTTAATTTGAGAGCGAATATATTCAAACAAGATTCCCTTGAGACCAACTGAGGATGGGCTTATGATGGTAAATCCTTGATGGGAGATCAGTAAAGATAGCTGCAATTAACCTGGTCCAATGTACTAGAGGTGTGGTCTTTCCAGGTTTTGGTTTCTGTACATCTAGAGCTCCATAAACAATCTTATCTGTCAGCCATCGTTAAGAGGTTCTGCTTCCATCTTTTGTAGATCTTGAAAGATACCTTTTCAAATGTCAGGTGTACCTGGACGGCTTCCATAGCGAAGAACCTACATTTTGTAAGTCTTTCAGGCTGAATAGTTTATTTATTTTGAGTAGTGGGGATTAGGGCCTGATTACGATCTTGGTGGATCGGATACTTTGTCACAAACGTGACGGATATTCCGCCCGCTGTATTGTGATTTCCATAGGATATAATGGGATTGTTATACTGTGGACAGGAATTCCGTAATGTTTGTGACAGAGGAACCCCATTCACCAAAATCGTAATCAGGCCCTTAGTCTAGGACCCGTCATGTAACCATAACGATAAGTTAATGGTGATCCACCTACACTCATTCCAAAGTTTGTGATCATTATTACAAAACTAACCCGGTAATATTCATTCATTAAAAAATAATCACAACACAGTTTTTTCTCTGAGAGGTTATTGGACGTATGTTACGTGAAAAGCCCAGAAGGCAGCACACCTGATGCAGCTGTTGCAACCAAAGCACGCAAACACTATCGGAGGCCGGTAGCTTGTTCAAATGGTGCCTGGGCTTCCCCCTGGGAGAACGGGACAGGGCACCGTTTAGGATCTTAGCGGCCCTGCGATGTGCCAAGCACGGCCCTACTGGTCACTATATTTGCAGGTTGGGTTTGGGCATGGGAATAGGAGACCTCAAATAGTGGGGATGGGATGTCTGACGTGCTTGGTTGGGGTCTTGATGTGATTTTTTCAGGAGGTGTTTTAAAGAGTAAATAGGCTCATGAGCCCGGAGTGGAGGTCTGCACCAGTGGTGGGTGTGGTTGCTGAGTAGGATTGATTCCTCATTATGATGGGTGCGAAATGCATGCAGAATATCTTTGAGGTGTGTTTGTGTGTTGCCTGCTGATGTGTGTAGGTTTGATAGGTGGCATGTGCACTAGGGCGTTGGATGGACTGTGTAGGAAAGTACCATCGTGCCTGGCATGTTACCCCCATTTTTACATGTATGTCAGTTTGTTTTTGCCTGTCTCACTGGGATCCTGCTAGCCAGGACCCCAGTGCTCATAGTTTGTGTCCTGAATGTGTGTATCTGTGTAGTGACTAACTGTGTCACTGAGGCTCTGCTAACCAGAACCTCAGTGTTTATGCTCTCTCTGCCTTTAAAATTGTCATTATAAGCTAGTGACCATTTTCACCAATTCTAATTGGCACACTGGAACACCCTTAGAATTCCCTAGTATATGGTACCTATGTACCTAGGGTATTGGGGTTCCTTGAGATCCCTACGGGCTGCAGCATTTCTTTTGCCACCCATAGGGAGCTCAGAAAA
The DNA here is from genome assembly GCF_031143425.1 of Pleurodeles waltl. Classification (NCBI taxonomy): domain Eukaryota; kingdom Metazoa; phylum Chordata; class Amphibia; order Caudata; family Salamandridae; genus Pleurodeles; species Pleurodeles waltl. The sequence goes on from NC_090438.1 coordinate 56,749,932, forward strand.
ATCTTACACTGGACTGCCACAGCAGCCTGGGTGAAATAACGCACACTTTACTTCACAGCCATTTTATACTGCACTTAAGTAACTTATAAGTCACCTATATGTCTAACCTTCACTTTGTGAAGGTTAGGTGCAAAGTTACTAAGTGTGAGGGCATTCTTGCACTAGCAAAGGTGCCCCCACATAGTTCAGGGCAATTTCCCCGGACCTTTGGCCAGATGTATCAAAGGATTTTACCCATTCTGTGTCTATGGGAAGCTTTAGTACATATGGCCCTTTGTTAGTGTGGGGACACCATTACACGTGTGCAATACATATAGGCAATACCTATATATAGCTTCACAATGGTAACTCTGAATATGGCCATGTAATACGTCTAAGATCATGGAATTGTCCCCCCCACCCCATGCCAAATCTGGTATTGGGGTGCCAATCCCATGCATCCCCGGGGCCCCACTATGGACCCGGGTACTGCCAAACCAGCTCTCTGGGTTTTTCTCTGCAGCTACCGCTGCTCCCACCCCACAGACAGGGTTCTGCCCTCCTGGGGTCTGGGCAGCCCAGTCCCATGAAGGCAGAACAAAGGATTTCCTCTGAGAGAGGGTGTTACACCCTCTCCCTTTAGAAATAGGTGTTAAAGGCTGGGGAGGAGTAGCCTCTCCCAGCCTCTGGAAATGCTTTGAAGGGCGCAGATGGTGCCCTTCTTGCAAAAGCGAGTCTACACTGGTTCAGGGAACCCCCAGTCCCTGCTCTGGCACAAAACTGGACAAAGGAAAGGGGAGTGACCACTCCCCTGTCCATCACTACCCCAGGGGGGGTGCCCAGAGCTCCTCCAGTGTGTCCCAGACCTCTGCAATCTTGAATCCAGAGGTGTGAGGGCACAATGGAGGCCTCTGAGTGGCTAGTGCCAGCAGGTGACGTCAGTGACCCCTCTTGATAGGTGCTTACCTCACTAGGTGGCCAATCCTACTCTGAGGGCCATTTAGGGTCTCTCCTGTGGGCTTTTCCTCAGATAACGACTTGCAAGAATTCACCAGAGTTCCTCTGCATCTCCCTCTTTGACGTCTGCCAAGGATCGACCGCTGACTGCTCCAGGACACCTGCAAAACTGCAACAAAGTAGCAAGAAGACTACCAGCGACATTGTAGCGCCTAATCCTACCGGCTTTCTCGACTGTGTCCTGGTGGTGCATGCTTTGGGGGCTGCCTGCCTTCATCTTGCACTTGAAGCCACGAAGAAATCTCCCGTGGGCAACAAAATCTTCCCCCTGCTCCAGCAGGCACCAAACGTCAGTGTCACCAGTACTCTGGGACCCCTCACATCCTGACGAGCATGGCCCCTGGAACACAGGTGGTGGACCCAAGTGACTCAGACTGTCCAGTGGTCCAACTGTCCAAATTTGGAGGAGGTAAGTCCTTGCATCTCCTCTCCAGACAGTAATCCTGTACACCGGGTGAACTGCAGCTGTTAGGACTTCTGTGCACTTTTGAAAGGAATCCTTTGTGCACAGCCTAGCCAAGGTCCCCAGCACTCCGTCCTGCATTGTGCAACTCGCTGAGTTGCCCTCCGGCTTTGTGGGACACTCTTTTGTAGTGTTGAGACGACCGCTGTGCTCAGTTTTCTTGAACCTGTGTTCAAGTACTTCTGCGGGTGTTGCCTTCTTGTGCATGGGCTCTCTGTGTTGCTGAGGGCCCCCTCTGTCTCCTCTCCCAAGTGGCGACATCCTGGTCCTTCCTGGGCCCCGGCAGCACCCTTTTTCTTCAACTGGAACCTTTGCAGCTAGCAAGGCTTGTTTGTGGTCTTTCTCCAAAGAAACAATGTTACATCCTCCAGCACTCTGTGGGACATCTTCTGCATAGAGGAGAAGTTCCTAGCACCTTTCATTGTTGCAGAATCTTCAGCTTCTTCCATCTAGAGGCAGCCATTTTGCACTGTCATCCGGGGTTTAGTGGGCTCCTGCCCCCCGGACACTTTCGTGACTCTTGGACTTGGTCCCCTTCCTTTGCAGGTCCTCAGGTCCAGGAATCCGTCTTCAGTGCTTTGCAGTCTGTTGTCGTCTTTGCAGAATCCTCTATCACGCGTTTACTGTGTTTCTGGGGAAGTAGTATAACTTTACTCCTACTTTTCAGGGTCTTGGGGTGGGGTATCTTGGACACCCTTAGTGTTTTCTTACACTCCCAGTGACCCTTTACACACTACACTAGCCTAGGGGTCCATTCGTGGTTTGCATTCCACTTTCTTAGTATATGGTTTGTGTTGCCCCTAGGCCTAGTGCATTGTATTGTATCCTACAGTGTTTGCCCTACTTTCTGACTGTTTTACTTACCTGATTTTGGTTTGTGTGTATATTTTGTGTATTTTACTTACCTCCTAAGGGAGTATATCCTTTGAGATATGTTTGGCACATTGTCACTAAAGTAAAGTACCTTTATTTTTAGTAACTCTGAGTATTGTGTTTCTTATGATATAGTGCTATATGATATAAGTGGTATAGTAGGAGCTTTGCATGTCTCCTAGTTCAGCCTAAGCTGCTCTGCTACAGCTACCTCTATCAGCCTAAGCTGCTAGAACACTACTAATCTACTAATAAGGGATAACTGGACCTGGCACAAGGTAAGTACCATCAGGTACCCATTATAGGCCAGGCCAGCCTCCTACACTTAGAAGATGTTTGGGTGGGGAGTTGTTTATGGTCTGTGACTGTTTGAGGGAAATTCTGGTCTGGAAGAGGCTGGGTACGTGGAAAGAAAAAGGCACAACCATGTGGGTGATGGGTGGGTGTGTAGGGTGTTGCTGTCTGGTGTGGAAAGTCAGAAGTCGTACCATGATGTGCTTGTCCCCTGCACGGCTTTGCTAACAAATATCTGCAGTGAGATCTTGTAGTAACACTTCTGGGATTACTCAGTGTGGATCGGGTAACAATTTCAGGGTACTTATTTAGGTGCACAAAAGCCAGGGGAGACATCCAGGGTAACAGAGTTGCTGCTAAAGTTAATTTTAATTTTTGGATCAATAAGGTACCAATAATTTTGTATTCAGAACAAACTACCTGATTCTTTCCGTGGTTACTCAGGCGCTCATTATGAGGACCCTGAATGCGGGGACGTTAATTTCACAGCCCCTGAGTAACGATACTGAGGTCCCATCAGTTTTAGGGTGCAGAATTAATGGCCATTTAGGATTGAGTCCTAAAAGTCCCCCGTGTAATGAGAAAGTTCCGGGGTGGCTAATTCCAGGTACACTTCCAGCAGTAATTCCTCATTCCTCCCACAGTTTCTTGCCGAAATGTCTGCGACTCGTGGGAGCTGAAACCTGTGGTGGAAATATGGATTATGACAAATCCTTGGAAACCCCGCCGACCTCATAGATCCTGATGGGGAGATAACGGGGTTAGCAACTTAACCTGGGATTACAGGCCTCCCATAATGAGGGCATATGTGGGCATCAAGCCAGGCACAGTGGGACTAGGACAACCTAGAACTGGCTACCTCCGTTTCTTTATCTTTGGGTCGGGGTAGCCTGATGCCTGGTGTCACTCACACGCCCGAGGGAAGGTGCCAGTGGCCACCAATAGCAGAAAGGATGTTGGCTGGCGGCATGGAGCAGCATGGAAAGGACGGGGTGGAAAGGCTTTTTTGAGTTTTCATCCAGTGCAGCGCCACCAATAAAGTGCTGGCACTTTCTGAACATCACTCCGTTGCTCAAGCTGTACCCGAAGGGAGATACAGCGATACTACCCCACTTACAAACACTTCTGTGTCTACAACACATCAGCCACTGACACTGTGTCAGCACCCTTCACATGGCCACAGGGGAGTAGCTTTGGGGGTTAGAGGTGTTTGGGGTGCTAAACCCCCTAATAACTGTATTTTGTGATAAATAGTTGAGTAGAGCAGCTTTCACTCTGGTATGGTTAGGTGTCTGTCGAATTTCACAAGAAATTCTTATACACACAGACAAAAACACACACACTCTCTCTTCCTCCGTTTGGAAAGACTTCAAAAATGTTGGTTATTTCACAAAATAATGCGCTTTCTCTCACATAATACCCCGACCAATCTACATTTTTCTACCTTTCTGCTGTCCCTTAGGTCCCTCTTGCATGCCTGGCTTGTTGTATAATGTATTTTCACATTATCTGCCATTGTGATTGTTGGTTGCTTAACTCCTCCCCCCCAATCTTACTGACCAAGCTACGCCCCAGCATGGCCTCCTGATGAAGACCTATTATTACCACGATGGATTCCAAGGTGAGCAAGAAGCCCTGACACAGCCTCCAAGTGGAGCAACTGGAAACAAAAAGTGGAAAGAAATCAAAGATTGCCTGGTATAACAACAGGTGGACACCAGTACTGACAGTGTTCAAAAAACTTTCAAACTCTTGCTAGTCTGCTCACGTTGATCCAGTCCTCGTCACTGCTTCTCTGTTCTGTTCCAGTGCAAAGAAGCCTTTGGTGCTGGTGCCCTCTACAAATACTTTCATTCATTCTTTCATGCATTCAGTACTAGCTGATCCTTTGCAAGCACTCTGCATCAGTACTTCTGCACCCGGAGTTACTGATGCTATGGAGTTCAGTAGTTCTGGGTAACCATGTTACTCCTGTATTCCAGGCTTTGAACAGAGAATGGGGAACCACCTTGAAATTCGGTTGGTTAGCAGCGATGCTTACATCATTTTCTGCCAGTTCAGGTCCCTATCGCGTCTCATTTTGAGCTGGGTTTGTCGTGCTGACATGTGTGCCACAAAAATACATTAAAAAGTTATTGTTCTGAGCAATCTGTAATTCCAACCGAGGCTTTTCAGCCTGAATAGGAATTACGTCCAAACTTGTAATGAAAGTCTAAGGCCCTCATTACAAATTATGTGAGATAGGGTGAGGGATTAACTGCATGTGGGAAATGCCTACTATTCTGAGTGTTTACCATGCAAATGGGCATAACGTGGAATCGGTATTTAACACACCAAATTCTGCATGATTTGCCATGTTATAGGCCTTTTACTTTCATAAATTTCCCTCTTTTGAACTTGCAAATAAGGCATAATTTGAAGAATCTGCTCTTCGACTGAGACCCTGGACCCTGCCGTATCCTGGATACCCTTAGGAGTGACACGTCGAGCTCTACAAGTCGACTGAGTGATTGATTGATTTATTAAACATACCACATTCTGCATGTTTTGCCTTTTAAACATCCCTTTTCCCTGACAAAAATCATCAGGTTTGACCTGTCATAATCTAACAGTGGAAAACTGTGAACGGGTGAAAATTGTAATAATTTAATTGAAAGTATTTTATAAAGCGCGTACATGACCCACGAGTATCAGACCGCTGTGCATAAGATGGGAAACAGAAGCGAAGACTTGGACATAAAGACGCATAACATAAAACATAGAACATAAAGCCTAGGCCCAGATTTAAGAGGGCCTAGAGTCATCCTAACAACACAGTAGCATCATTTCTTTATGCTAAAGTGGCGTTAGATGGCCATAAACACTGCTCCAGATTTACAAAGTGGCGCAATGCATGCATTGGCCCACTTTGTAACCCTTTGCGCCACATTATGCCTGCGCCAGGCATAATGTATGCAAGGGGGGGGCTGTTCCCCTGTTAGGGGGACCACAAAAATGGCACAAAGAAATCTAAGAGATTTTTTGTGTGTCATTTTTATCGGCATTTTTAATGCCTACTCAGAGCAGGCGTTAAAACGAGGCTCCCATTGTTTTCAGAGGGCATTTGGGTCAACATTTTTAACGCTAATCCTGCAAAGCACTGACCTAGCGTAAAAAATGAGGCTAGTCCCCTAACTACTGCCATGATGCGCCGTATCTCAAATACGGTGCACACATGGTGACGTTAGGGGGCGCTAGGTCAGGGCCACTTTTCATAAATCTGCCCCCTAAATTCCAATTCCTATAAAAATAAGAATTTACACAGGGATCGCTATTAAGCCCTTTAGTTGTAATGAGGGTCCAAATAAGGGAGGGTGAAGCCGGAGACCTCGTGGGCCCCATGGGTACAGGTATCCAGGTTTTAGAGACCTGTAGCTTCAAGAAACGTGACCTGCAGGCTCCATCCCGCCGAAGCATCTGCGAGAGGTAGCCTGGGACCGAACACAATGAGGACTTGAGCTGTCAATCCCAGTAATCTGTCTGCCGCGCTCGGCCTCCCTTCCCATCTCAGTATTCATTCCAGTGCTCCCCTCCTCCGTCCCCGCAGAGGTCTCTTATCAAAATATCATTACGGCTCGCCGCCACTTGGATTTCAGCGGCAACTAAAGATCCGCCTTTTGTGCGCCGGGCCCGGAACGCTCCTGGGTTTTGCGCGGCTGAATTAATCTCTAAACAGAAACCTGAATCAGTCTTTGAAGCCGCTGCGCAATCGAAGAATCGGCCCCCCATTATCTGAAGCTTTAAAGGACCTATTTCTGCTCCGCTGTTTGCAATTAAAGGGCAGCTTTATCCGGCCCCCCCCCCCCCCCCCCCCGGGCCCGGCGCGCAGGCACTTCGCGCTGATGGAGGTGCGTTGGGCCCCGCGGAAGGATTTCACGTCCCGGTGGGCAGGTGGGCTGGTCTTTGTCCTACCTGCTCGCCGTCTGATATCCCGAAGAAGAGGCGGATGAAATGTCATGCTGGAAATGTCACCTGCCCCTGGCAGGATGAAAAAGAGAAAACTGGACAACAAGCAGACAGAGCTGGAGACCGAGAAGAAGTGCCCGGACACTGAGCAGTCTGAGCTGAGACCAAGCGTGAGGAGCCGCAATCTGAGCAGGCACAACTGGGGACCAAGGAGAAAGAACAGGAGCCCTAGCAGACTTAGCAGAGCTGGAGACCAAGCAGGCCGAGCCAGAGACCAAGAAGAAATGGCTGGAGACTGAGCAGTCGGAGCTGAGACCAAGTGGAGGGAGCAGAACCTGAGCAGGCACAACTGGGGACCAAGCAGACAGAGCATGAGTCCTAGCAGACTAAGCTATAGGCCACACAAGCAGAGCTGGAGACCAAGAAGAAATGACTGGAGACTGAGCACTCTGAGCTGAGACCAAGCGTGAGGAGCCGGAATCTGAGCAGGCACAACTGGGGACCAAGGAGACAGAGCATGAGCCCTAGCAGCCTAAGCAGAGCTGGAGACCAAGCAGGCCGAGCCAGAGACCAAGAAGAAATGCCTGGACACTGAGCACTCTGAGCTGAGACCAAGCGTGAGGAGCCGCAATCTGAGCAGGCACAACTGGGGACCAAGGAGAAAGAACAGGAGCCCTAGCAGACTAAGCAGAGCTGGAGACCAAGCAGGCCGTGCCAGAGACCAAGAAGAAATGGCTGGAGACTGAGCAGTCGGAGCTGAGACCAAGTGGGGGGAGCCAGAACCTGAGCAGGCACAACTGGGGACCAAGCAGACAGAGCATGAGCCCTAGCAGACTAAGCAGAGCTGGAGACCAAGCAGGCCGAGCCAGAGACCAAGAAGAAATGGCTGGAGACTGAGCAGTCTGAGCTGAGACTGAGCGTAGGGAGCCAGAAGCTAAGCAGGCACAACTGGGGACCACACGGACAGAGCATGAACCCTAGCAGACTAAGCTAGGACCAGGGAGGCAGAGCTGGAGACCAACCAGACAGAGCTGGAGACCAAGTAGACAGGGCTATTCACCAGAGAAGTTGAAGTCAAAAATTAAAAACTACAGATCATAACAGACAGAGCTGAAGGCCAATACACAGCTGCCGACTAAGCATTCCTAGCCTTGGAATGAGACCGAATGCCTCCATGTTGTTTTAGCCTGGGAATGGCTTCACAGTATTTTGGCATTAGAATGGCTTCACATTGTTTTGCCATTAGAATGCCTCCATTTTGGTTTGGCCTTGGAATGGCTCCACATTGTTTTGGCCTTGGAATGCTTCCACGTTGTTCCGGCCTTAGAATGCTTTCTTATTGTTTCAGCCCTAGAATGGCTTCACATTGTTCCGGCCAGAGAATGGCTTCACATTGTTTTGCCATTAGAATGCCTTCACATTGTTTTGGCATTAGAATGCCTTCACATTGGTTTGGCCTTGGAATGGCTCCACATTGGTTTGGTCTTGGAATGGCTCCACATTGGTTTGGCCATGGAATGGCTCCACATTGGTTTGGTCTTGGAATGGCTCCACATTGTTTTGGCCTTGGAATTCCTCCATATTGCTCCGGCCTTAGAATACCTCCTTATTGTTTCAGCCCTAGAATGGCTCCACATTGTTTCGGCCTTAGACTGGCTCCACATTGTTTCGCGTTACAATGCCTCCTTATTTTTTAGGACTTGGAATTCCTCCTCATTGTTTCAGCCTTGGAATGCCTCTTTATTGTTTCGCCCTTAGAATGCCTCTCTATTGTTTCAGCCTTGGAATGCCTCTTTATTGTTTCGGCCTTGGAATGCCTCTTTATTGTTTCGGCCTTGGAATGCCTCTTTATTGTTTCGGCCTTAGAATGCCTCTTTATTGTTTCGGCCTTGGAATGCCTCTTTATTGTTTCGGCCTTGGAATGCCTCCTTATTTTTTCAGCCTTAGAATGCCTCCTCATTGTTTCAGTCTTGGAATGCCTCTTTATTGTTTCGGCCTTGGAATGCCTCTTTATTGTTTCGGCCTTGGAATGCCTCTTTATTATTTTTCTTAAAATGCCTCTTTATTGTTTCAGCCTTAGAAGGCCTCTTTATTGTTTCGGCCTTGGAATGCCTCTTTATTGTTTCGGCCTTGGAATGCCTCTTTATTGTTTCGGCCTTAGAATGCCTCTTCATTGTTTCGGCCTTGGAATGCCTCTTTATTGTTTTGGCCTTAGAATGCTTCTTTATTGTTTCAGCCTTGGAATGCCTCCTCATTGTTTCCGCCTTGGAATGCCTCTTTATTGTTTCGGCCTTAGAATGCCTCTTTATTGTTTTAGCCTTGGAATGCCTCCTCATTGTTTCAGCCTTGGAATGCCTCTTTATTGTTTCGGCTTTAGAATGCCTCCTCATTGTTTGGGCCTCGGAATGCCTCTTTATTGTTTCGGCCTTAGAATGCCTCTTTATTGTTTCGGCCTTAGAATACCTCTTTATTGTTTCGGCCTTAGAATGCCTCTTTATTGTTTCAGCCTTAGAATGCCTCTTTATTGTTTCAGCCCTAGAATGCCTCTTTATTGTTTCAGCCTTAGAATGCCTCTTTATTGTTTCGGCCTTGGAATGCCTCTTTATTGTTTCGGCCTTAGAATGCCTCTTTATTGTTTTGGCCTTAGAATGCCTCTTTAATGTTTCGGCCTTAGAATGCCTCTTTATTGTTTCGGCCTTAGAATACCTCTTTATTGTTTCGGCCTTAGAATGCCTCTTTAATGTTTCGGCCTTGGAATGCCTCCTCATTGTTTCGGCCTTGGAATGCCTCTGTATTGTTTCGGCCTTAGAATGCCTCTTTATTGTTTCAGCCTTGGAATGCCTCTTTATTGTTTCGGCCTTAGAATACCTCTTTATTGTTTCAGCCTTAGAATGCATCCTCATTGTTTCGGCCTTGGAATGCCTCTTTATTGTTTCAGCCTTGGAATGCCTCCTCATGGTTTCGGCCTTAGAATGCCTCTTTATTGTTATGGCCTTGGAATGCCTCTTTATTGTTTCGGCCTTGGAATGCCTCCAAAATGATTTGGCTTTAAAATGCCTCCTTATTGTTTCAGCTTTAGAATGCCTGTTTTTAACCTTGACTTAGAGTAAAAGTTACTGCATTGGCAAATTTAACTCCCACTTCTTCCAGTCGCTCACACCATCTCAGACCAAGGAAAACACTTCACATCTCTGGTACTTTTTCTGGCATTTTTCTACAAGAGATCTCTGGCAAAGAGCCCACTTGCGGGCACATCGGGCATTGCAGCGCCGGCCCAATAAGAAGCGTGCCCGCTGATGAAGCATGCCATCTGATGGTGGGGGAGGGCTCTTGCTCCTAACAAGCAATCGCATTGGGTGACCCCTGACCCCCCTCCAAGTTGGTATTGTGGAGTTTATCATTTGGGAACGGTGAACTCATGGTTATTTATAGTGTAGGTGGCTCAGGCACTGCTGCTGGTTGTAGTGTAGATGGCCCACGTACTGCTACCGTTGCTAGTGGGGATGCTACATGCTCTGCTGCTGGTTGTAGGGATGGACCAAATGCTGCTGCTGGTTAAAGTGGACATGGAACATTTTGTTTTCTGCTTAGAATGAAGAAGATATAAGTACCCTTGCTGATGACAGTGGGGCGTGAGACTCTAGGGCTAAGGGGTACTAAGGGGTACTTTTTGCTAACATAGTTGCTTTTTTATGGTCTTGCTGCTCGTGGCGGCTTCTGAAAGTGGAAACTGTGTTGTCCCCTCATCAGAGTTGTGTTTGACTGCAAGAGAAATACATAGGGCAGTAAAAATAATTTCTGGTGGCGCAAAATGTGCTTAAGATTTGCCACAAAAACTACAATCAACCACACATGGGCATATTTACAAGCCCCGCGCGCCGCTGGGATGTCATTTTTTAATGCTCTGGCGGCGCAGACTACAAAATCATATCTATGAGACCAAGCAAAGCCACTTTTTGTGGCTTTTTATGGCCTCATAGATATGGAGTAAGGCAAGGCAGCCCAAGTTGCTGCGTTGACTTACTCTGCATAAGTGGGGGTTCCATGGATGTTGCGGTGGGTTTTCCTTACGCAACACCCATGCGTTCTGACACATCCCCAGATTTACATGGCAATGTAAAGCTGCTAATGCGTCAACATTTTACTCCTCCCCAGGGCAGGCGCAAGGAGGAGAAATATATTTATTTCTCCTCGTTGTTTCCTCATTCTCTGCGTGCAGCATTTGGCAGCACGCAGAGAAAGAGGAAAACACCTTTATGGATTGTTTTTGTGCAGGAAGGTCTCCCTTCCTGCACAAAAAAATTCTGCATGGAACGCAGGCGCGTTCTGTGGTGCTAAGCAGCCAATTGTGTGCCAGCACAGGGAGAAAAGACAGAAATGCACTGTATTTCATGAATACGACATCATAACAGTAATTACGGGTGCAGAGCTTGCACCCCACCAGTAGCAGGCAACTCAGCACAAGGGCCCTAGTGTTCTTCTTTTCTGACATGGCTGTGCACATCCAGGTAGCTGCCTTGAGAAAACTAAAAAGCAGATGATATCTACAGCTAGATGTGGTGTGGAACAGGGCCTCAAATTACTCCCTGCACCATGGGTAGTGCTCACAGAAGCCTTCTGACCAGGCTCTATGAACAGTGCCCAGGGCTGCCCTGGCCCTAGAGCCATTCTGGCATTTCCCTGGAGGGCTGAAGTTGCGTGGGCTACTTTCAGCAGAGGATGGGCCCCCATTACCCTTTCTAGTTGCTGCCTCCTGTAATGTGGGGCTGGTTTGAACATTTTTGCCAGGGCTGAGGTTGGTTTCAAGTTTGACCCAGACAGCACCCGTCAGAATCAGAAACATCTGACAGTACTGCATGTTTCAGGGCAGTTCATCCACTTCTAGGGGTACATTGCCTGCCCATCTTCATTCTCTACCCATCCAAATGTCTCTGTCCAATGAAGGTTAAGCCATGGTGCATCTCTTACACTCTCTTCTCCTGACGTTTGCCCACCCCTGTCACTTGTTATTGTGCCTCCCCTACTGTCCCTGACTAAGGGAACAGTGCCGCAGGCGATGGCCACCACCGGCTCCACGTATGTGTGCACAGCAGGCACCTCCTAATGGTGGTTTGAGGAGAAGGTCGATGGACCCCGCTGCTTCACTTCAGCATCCAAATTTTGCGGTCACAAGCACTTCACCTGTTTATCCACTTGTCTTTTCCCTTTAAATGTGTAACAGGCTGGCATGGACTGTCCCGTAGCAGAAAACCGGGGATCATTCAAGAACTCCAGGAAGTCACAGCAATCTGGCCCTTGGCTGGCCACGCGCCCCACAAACACATATTAAAATCGCCTATCAAATTTTAAAGTGTGCAAAGTGTCATATTTTAGCAAATAAATACAATGTCTAGGTTCAAAATGAGCAAACACACAAAAGGAGATGGGAGGAATGGTTGCAAATAGTATAAATCACTGGCAATCAGTCTGGGTGGCAGTCAAGCCCAATATTTTCTACCCACTTTCCCACTCTAGACTCATGTCTGCGCTGACCCTGCTTCTCATGGGAACAGTCCAGTGCTTAATATTTGCTGGTTGTTTCCGGAGCGGATCATCAGCACTTACAGGGAGTGCAGAATTATTAGGCAAATGAGTATTTTGACCACATCATCCTCTTTATGCATGTTGTCTTACTCCAAGCTGTATAGGCTCGAAAGCCTACTACCAATTAAGCATATTAGGTGATGTGCATCTCTGTAATGAGAAGGGGTGTGGTCTAATGACATCAACACCCTATATCAGGTGTGCATAATTATTAGGCAACTTCCTTTCCTTTGGCAAAATGGGTCAAAAGAAGGACTTGACAGGCTCAGAAAAGTCAAAAATAGTGAGATTTCTTGCAGAGGGATGCAGCACTCTTAAAATTGCAAAGCTTCTGAAGCGTGATCATCGAACAATCAAGCGTTTCATTCAAAATAGTCAACAGGGTCGCAAGAAGCGTGTGGAAAAACCAAGGCGCAAAATAACTGCCCATGAACTGAGAAAAGTCAAGCGTGCCGCTGCCACGATGCCACTTGCCACCAGTTTGGCCATATTTCAGAGCTGCAACATCACTGGAGTGCCCAAAAGCACAAGGTGTGCAATACTCAGAGACATGGCCAAGGTAAGAAAGGCTGAAAGACGACCACCACTGAACAAGACACACAAGCTGAAACGTCAAGACTGGGCCAAGAAATATCTCAAGACTGATTTTTCTAAGGTTTATGGACTGATGAAATGAGAGTGAGTCTTGATGGGCCAGATGGATGGGCCCGTGGCTGGATTGTTAAAGGGCAGAGAGCTCCAGTCCGACTCAGACGCCAGCAAGGTGGAGGTGGAGTACTGGTTTGGGCTGGTATCATCAAAGATGAGCTTGTGGGGCCTTTTCGGGTTGAGGATGGAGTCAAGCTCAACTCCCAGTCCTACTGCCAGTTCCTGGAAGACACCTTCTTCAAGCAGTGGTACAGGAAGAAGTCTGCATCCTTCAAGAAAAACATGATTTTCATGCAGGACAATGCTCCATCACACGCGTCCAAGTACTCCACAGCGTGGCTGGCAAGAAAGGGTATAAAAGAAGGAAATCTAATGACATGGCCTCCTTGTTCACCTGATCTGAACCCCATTGAGAACCTGTGGTCCATCATCAAATGTGAGATGTACAAGGAGGGAAAACAGTACACCTCTCTGAACAGTGTCTGTGAGGCTGTGGTTGCTGCTGCACGCAATGTTGATGGTGAACAGATCAAAACACTGACAGAATCCATGGATGGCAGGCTTTTGAGTGTCCTTGCAAAGAAAGGTGGCTATATTGGTCACTGATTTGTTTTTGTTTTGTTTTTGAATGTCAGAAATGTATATTTGTGAATGTTGAGATGTTATATTGGTTTCACTGGTGATAATAAATAATTGAAATGGGTATATATTTCTTTTTTGTTAAGTTGCCTAATAATTATGCACACCTGATATAGGGTGTTGATGTCATTAGACCACACCCCTTCTCATTACAGAGATGCACATCACCTAATATGCTTAATTGGTAGTAGGCTTTCGAGCCTATACAGCTTGGAGTAAGACAACATGCATATAGAGGATGATGTGGTCAAAATACTCATTTGCCTAATAATTCTGCACTCCCTGTATTTTTGAGGGCCGGCGCTTACTTTTCTGCCGCAAGCATTTATTGCAACCAAAATACACATTTGGGAAAGATGAAGGGAAAGAAAAACAAAAAAAAGCGTCACAAAGGGAGAGAACATAAAGCTGCAGGGGTGAGCTGAATGGGCAGGGAGTGGCTGTAAATGGATAAGAGAGGCCCGAGATGGCTTCAGGATTACGCTGCCTCAGGAGCATTTAAGTGCAGCAGCCGCGTGGTTAAGAGAAGGGCTCTGGGCACCGGCACATTTTTATTTACAAATTAAGCACTGGAACAGTCCATCCTGAACTCTCACGTAGGCCACCTCCAGGAGCAACCCGGTCTGATTTCAGCCATAATAGGCCTCATCAGTGAGGTACATTACAGCCTGAAACACAATGCTCCTAATTCGCAGATGTTAACTGCTGCCACCACTGTTGTGCCAATACACACCCTGACTCATTTTGAGCTGCAGCCCATTGGCAAAGGGCTGTCTGCTTTGGCCACCTCCAGTCTAACAGTGCCTAGATCCAGTCTGAGAGTGCCCAGATCCAGTCTGACAACAAACAAGGAGAGAAATGCTGTGTTCCTAACCCCTGCCAGGAATAAACTGCACATCAAAGCATGCACCTGCAAAGCAATACACTTTGAAAAACTCATTTCTACTTCCCAGCCTCTGTTATGATAATTTTGTCTGTTTATTTGTGTCTGCTGTGGGCATATCAATATTTTCCCTTTTCACATTTCCACAACAGTAGGCATAAAAAATTGATGAGGACTTTTATTAACATTATTTTCCTTTTAAATTGTTTATCAATTTTTAATGATAATCTGCCTTAGTAGATATCAATACTAATATGTACACCCCCACCTCTCTTCCCCTTCCCGGCTGAGCATTGTGTCAGAGTGCAAAGTTAAAGACAAGGATAGCAGTCAGAGCCAGAGCCAGCCTGTAAGATATCTCAGCAGGTTAATGTGCCTGCTGCTGAAACCTAGTTCAGCAAGTACAAGTGTCCACTTCTGAACAATACTTAAATGGAGATTCGTCAGTTTGTTAGCGTGGCCACTTATAGCAAATAAGAGAAATGATTCAGGAATAAAATTACTGGTGGGTGGTGAACTCCACTCCCCTCGTGGAGTTTGCGGAGTTTTTCCCACTCCATGCTCCGCTTAAAGCGCAGAGTTCCGATAAACTCCCCGCAGTGGAGCGGAGCAGAGTTTTTTCCAAGTTCACGCTCACCAATGTTAAGTTGGCGAGCGAGGAAAATCTTACTTCAGACCACCTCCCAGCGAGATTTCTCAACGCGGGCGGTTGTGGATGGTCACTACTGCTTGCATAGAGAAACCTTCCGTTCACGTTGAGGAAGCTGCCTTGCGAGCTGAAAATCTACTCCAGCGGAAGAAAAGAAGCAACGTCCTCTTGCGCTGTGCGTGGTGCCCTTTCATGCTGTTTTTTCAGCATGGGACAAGCACCCGGCACTAAAAATCAGTGCAAACAGCACGACCTAACGCATTTTGCCGCTTCCGAAACTCGGCGTAGCGCTGCAGAGATTTTTGGTCAGAACTCCACGAACTCCGCCCAGGCCTAAATAAAATGTGATTTATCCAAAGATTACACTGTTTGACTTCTCTTCCTGGGAGACAGGTGTCTGCAGGAAATGTTTTTTTGGGGAAATTCAGAATTAAACCCCATGGAAGGAATAGCTGTGCAATTTTGGTTTTAACAGCAGGGGCGGCTGGTGGATTATGGAAGTGGTGGGGTCCTTAGAGGGCCAAAAACACCATACGGCACTCAGTGTCTGCCGGACAGGGCTTTTAGACAGCACACACACACACATACACGTAAACGCACTCAGGCATTCAAGCTAACACACAAACATAGTTGCAGGCATGCACACAAAGACAGTCACACAGACATACACATGCACTCCCCAGGACACAGACAAATACACACTCAGGCTTTTAGGCACACCACACAAGCTTGCCTGGGGCAGGCCCATGATTTCTGACTCCCCCATCAATCTACAGCATATCAAAGGCAGAACCGTGAGCTTTCACCCAATCAGAAGCTGGAATAGGGTTGGAGGTACAGAGGCAGGCACTTTTTTCTCTATTGCAGCTTGGGATTGGGCAAGAGAGTGTGTTATTGACGAGGCCTGAAGCTCCATTATCTGACATGCTGCACTGCATGACGCTATTGCAGCATGTCCGATATGTACTGTGTATGTTTGAGGCTGGGCTCTAACAGACCCCGTCTGGCACATCTGCAAAACAGCTAGTGGAGCCCTCATCTGCTGGCAAGGTAATATTACAGCTTTTACATTCCAATAAATGATCCTTGAGA
Source organism: Pleurodeles waltl (assembly GCF_031143425.1). NCBI lineage: Eukaryota > Metazoa > Chordata > Amphibia > Caudata > Salamandridae > Pleurodeles > Pleurodeles waltl. Next base: position 56,765,997 of record NC_090438.1, read on the forward strand.
TCTATTTTCATGCCGAGCAGTAGTGGCTGAGGGAGGCAGTGGGTTGACACCCTGGCGCCCCCTAGGAGCAGCTGCTACTGAAGGCATAAAACTGCCTGGAATTCCAGGTTTCTTGGGGTTGAACACTCACATTTACCACCTGATACTAACAGGCGAAAAAAGTGAGCCAAGGTCAAGTGCTGGAAGAGGTTGGGAGAGAGGCAGAGCTTTACGTGGGAAATGTCCCTTCGGATCTCCGACCCGGCAGTACTTACGTGACCGTGAAACGGGTCCCTATCAGGCTTCCATATCAGCCCCTATATTCACTGACCTAGCTTTACAAGAAAATACACTGATCATTTTTCTAAGCAAGGACTGCAAGAACTGTTTAATTAATCCCACTGTGGTAGTTCCTATTAACATTTCTCATGTTTTACTTAGCCTTGCATTCCCTAGGAGTGCCTGCTTCTTCCAGGATGTTGTGTTTCTGTAATTTTTTCGAGCAGTATATTACTCTTGTATAGTGCATACTGTGAAGTGCTGCCTCTAGGTTTAAGTGCTAGTTCTGGTTGTGAGTGGGCGTGTATGTTTGTGAGCTCTGGAGTTGAGGCTGAAGACAGTTAAAGTTTCTCACAGTGCCTGCACAGGTCCATAGGGGTAACGAGAGCACACGCTTGTCCAATTACAGCGCACAGAGCACTAGAACGTGTGACAATTGTAATTGTGATTCTATGCAAAAGTGTGTATGGGAGGAACACAGATGTCAAAATAATGACAAATAGAGAGTAAAAGAAAATGCCTGCAGTGCTTAGAGGTGAGTGGGTGTGTTATGTACAGGGGGTGGTGGAGTAAAGAAATACATGCAGGAGAGGGTAAACTAATGCTGCTGAAGAGAAAAAAGATCAAGTGTGAGATATGCAGATGGAGAATTTCAAGAAGGTGTGGGAGAAAAAGGTGTAAATGTACAACAGAGTGAGATACTGCAGAGAAGGCTGTGGGGAAGGGAAGACCACGGGTGAGTGAGACACTCCAAAGACTAACTGGCCAAGGTAGTCAGTGGAGAACCTGTGCTTGCAGACACAGGCCTAGGTGTTCTTTAACTTAGAAGCACTCAAGGGGGTGGCATGGAACAGCAGATGCCAACACTCACTGTAATCCCTTAAACTGCTGCTCCTTCCAAGACCTCAGTGGCTGCACTCATGCCTTTGAAGAATTGGGACTGAATCTGTACATGCCACTCCTAATCCCAGACGTGGGACCACACACTGGAGGAAACTAAAAGGCGAAGACTTCTTGGCCTTAAACTACTCAGCTTTAGCTTGCTGCCTTCTGAAAAATGGTCCTCGGAAGAGATGTACGTATCTTACAACGTGTCATTCTCAGGTCTGTCCTTTCTGGGACACCTGACACATCATGCATGTTCAAGGCAGCAGATGCAACACCATGCGGATGAGCTGCTCCTGTATCGGTCATTGTATGCACATAACATCCATCACTCCAAATCCATCCCCCCATTACTCACATCCTACCTCTCCTGCGCAGGCTTCCATAATGAGTGGTGGGTTGTTTGAGATCCTGTTGCAAACATTTATTTGTAAATTGTCAATATCATGCTAAATTCAGGCAAAGCCAACTTCTTCTAATATAGCCAGTAACCATAGCCGGCCCACCTCTCCTGCTCTGCCCCTGCTCAGGAATATCACGGTGAGCGACCAGGCCTGGCAGGCTGCAAGAGTCTAGTTTGTAACCCCCTGACGAGCGGGAGTGATGCAAAGAGAGGGATGGAGGACAAAAATGTCTTCCACTTCCGGTACATCCCAGAAGGGATATTCCTGGTGAAGATCTAGCCGAGTGATGTCATGCAATGCCACTCCATGCAGATCAACAGCACAGATTGTACCAGAGGACCAGAGTTTGCCTGAGATGAGAGAAGATGCTAAAACTGCTGAAGAAGAACCAGCCTTCTTCTCCCTTCTGCAATCCGGCAAGAAGATGCCAGAAACTGCTTTATCAGAAGCTTAACCAGATCCTCATCTCAAGACTGGAGGCATAAAATGGAATTATGACTGAGGATTCCCCTGCAGCAATGGACCCCAAGAATATGGTCCACAAGGAAGATGAACCAGGCATGGCAACTGCTTGTAAGGTATTCCCCGCCTGGAGCCACCTTGCCTAGTGAACCCAACTCAATAGACCACATTATAGAACATTGATCATTGGGATTAGTGTGGAGAATGGTGTACCTACACTTTCACTCGGCTCAGCACACCCTACTTATTGCATCAGATGTAGTGATTGGTATGTATGTTTTCAACAGGAAGACTCCGAACCTATATTGGGAGTGTCCATCCGACAAATAACACTGCATGGCACTCGGTCCCATGAATCTAACCTATAGAAGACCCCTCGTCAGTGACCTAGAGACCTCAGAGTGATGGCCAGACACAACCAAGATGAAAGAGACTGGACCATTAGATGCCTGCTCTGGACACCGGTGTCTGACAAGACATGTCTTCCATTGAGTCCTTGTGTACCTTATCTCTGCCTCCTCTGCACCTTCAGCGCCTACAACTGACCATGTTAGTGTCAATCCTGGCCAAAAATTTCATGAGAGGGCTTTTAAAGTGTAAGAGGGTGGACAGGACACATCAATGCCTGTCTTTCACTCTTTCCTGAGATGTTAGGTGTTCAGTGTAGCAGCTGCTGACTGTAAAGATGATGTATGGTCTCTTAGCAACACAGCAAGTCTGTAGGAAACATTGCCAAGTTTGGGTGTGCTTGAAACAATACTGAAAGGTCAGGGCCCACCACTGAGTGGGTCTTTAACAAGGTGGAGCAGCGTAAGGGCTTTTGGGTGTGCAGCCGTGTCGATCAGCAGCAGCCAGCAAATAACAGTGCAACTCTCCTGGGCCACCCTGATGACACCAGGATGCTGGAGGAAAACAAGTACAGACTCAGGCTCCAGATCATTTACAAGAACAAGGGTTGCATAAAGATTTAACTGATTAGGATATTGATCGTGTTGCATAATTGATTCTATTATTCATGTATTTCTTGAGTTAAATCAATGATGTACATTCTCTTAAATGAGGTCCCTCCATTTTTCTTTGTGTTAATTTCCTTCATTGATTTAGCTGTCTCACATTTCCATAGATATGCATTGGCTTAGTAAAATACACACAAAAGATACCTTTAGTAAAATCCATTCAAAAGTGGTATTGATGTAGTGTTTTCAGAAATCTATTGTTGAGACATTTGTCCAATATTTCTGCATATATTTCGGCATCTATTGCCTGACAAAGACAGCCATTTGTGCTACTGCATTGGACCAGGGTGCACCAACAGTTCACTTTGCCAGTGTATTTTCATATTTTATATACAAAGAATGTAAATGCAAATTCGCAAAGCAAGTCAATCATATGTAGTCACCAGCAGATGAGATTAATTCAAGCACTCTACCTATCACTGTGTTGTTTGTTGCAGTTGATACCCTAAGTGTGACAGGTATGCCCAGACTTCGGCCCCGTGCCCACTGTGCCATAAAACTCAAGATACACCCTAATGACAAGGTCCAAATAGGCTGGACCTCATGTGAGGATGCTTGTGTTCCATTCTGGAGAAGGCTTGTCTGACAGTTCGGGTGGACTGTTCCCATGATGAGTAGTGTCAGTGCAAAATTTCCATAAGGCAGATCTCTGCCTAGAGAGGAAATGGGCGGGGCTAAGACAGTGCACTGGACTGTGACCCAAGCGATCACCAGTGGCTAAGACTGATTCAAGCACACTGTCCATTACCGTATTCGTCGCTGCACACAAATCCAGTAGCACACTGCATCTTATTACGTATGCACATATCTCCACACCAGGACAGAGAGTGGGCGTTCCAAGTTGGATATGCCTTGGAAGGTTGGTCCACACTGACAAACTAGCAAGTAATAGGGAGTTCGTAAACCGAGAGAGGTACATTCCCATCCTTAATATGGTTGGACACAAAAGTTTTTTCAAGTTTGGAATGGGGAGACCATGCTGAAAATTTGAGGAATTTATAGAAGGGCTTCTCCAGTGGGACCAGTAGTTTCCCCATGAGAAAAAAAGCAAATTCTAAAATGCAGTTTTGCTGTTGAAAGTGTTATGAAGTATTTAGGCTTGCATACGTGCACACATTACATTTATACATGGGAGGAGCTTGGCATTCACAAAACAAATCCAACTTTTGCAGACATCAAGGAATACTTTAGTAATCCTATCTGGATGCCAGAAAGACAGAAATTGACTGCCAATTTAGCAGCAGCCTTCTGGGTAGAAATGTCAGATTATTTTTACGAATAAAACTTTACCTCAATTAGAGGTATTGATATGTAACTGGAACTTATCTGGAAACCCTTGCTTTTTATTACCACTCTTATGAGTGTGTCTCTACATGATATTGGTAACTTTCTTTTTCTATTGGTAATATTGAGTAGTTCTTTGAGATTTGATTATGCTTTATTGCAACCTCCTTGATGTATCATCAAATGTCCTTACTGTTTTACATCAGTTCATTTCAATTTCATGCATAAAACAGGAATAGTTAATGATGGCAATTTGATAATCCATGGTTCATATCCCGATTCCTCCCCCTCTACCCCCCATTAGCTCCGTGCTCACTCCCTTCCTTGGTCAGAAACGTGGGCTTCATCTTCGATAACACTCTTTCACCAAAACCTGAGGTAAAGATTTCCTGCTTTGCCGCGTGCTTACCAGAGAGAGCTTTGGAAATCAGTATGGCAGAAGTTGCTTCTGTTCAGAATTGATATCCCCTCTACATCTCCTTCCAGATATTGCAACACAAGTTTTCGGAATAAAGCACAGGCTGTTCTACATCTTCCAACTTTTTCTGCAGTTTTATATGGTGCAACTTGACCCGAAGTTGCTGGAGCACTTTACATGAGCACCAGTCAAATTACACAAGGAGACATTCATTTTTGGTACGCATGGGGAGATTAATTGATTTGCCCAGAATCACAGGATGATGAGCTGATGCCGAGACTCTAAGCGGGCTCCCCAGCTCCCATGTCGGCAGCTCTGGCCGTTATGCCACATCTTCTTAAATCCTTAGTCCAATATTTTACTGCATCGGTCCCTCGCTCTTCTCAAGTACGTGATCAAGAAATGTAGGTACTCCCCTGAAAGTGGGTCTTGGCACTCAAATGTTTCCCTGATCCTCCACCGAGAAAGCATGATTAGAATAATCTATCTCTTTTCTAATTCCCCTGCTGTTCCTGCTGCAATTATTTATAGGCCTTCAAAAACCAGTCTCCAGTGGCTGCAACCCCTCGGGGAAATGCCTGATAGATTAAATGGTCAGGCCAGACAAGGTCCTAACAAATAAATCCCAACTAACACAGATGCACACAGAATACATTGCATGTTCTTCCTAGTACAGAAAATATACAAGCATAAAATACAGTATCAGTTGGTATAAAGAGCATGTGTCACTGATATCTCCTAGAGGAATGATGGGGTAGAAACTAATCACTGCATTGCTGTAAATATCCATGCCAAATTCTTCAACGAAATCTCTTTGGCCACCACAGTAGGCACATTGGATGCAGGTACTTCTGGCACAAATTTGCTAATGTCCTTGTCAGATGGGAGAATTCCTATTACCAATTGTCAGCACTTGAAAAGTACATCAGAATAAAAGTCACTGCTGACCCCAGAGGAATCAATAGTGGTGCTACTCGAGTTTCGATCGCCGTAGGGAGGGTGCCCGCTATATGGAAGACACCTAAATAAGATGGTTATGCTGACTTGACGCAGATGGGCATTCTGCCATCTTAGGTGGATTTACTAGTACTACTCTCAACAAATCAGTCAAAACCATATACTCATGAGGGAAAAGGATATTATTTAAATAAAAAATGTATTTGTGGGACAGCGAATCCCAAATCTTACATTGTTGATGGATTCCCCTTTCCATGCTGATGAGGGTTTGGGGCACAGTCGACCAATAGGTCGGTCATTCCCCTGGGGGCTTTTGGGGGAAGGGATAGCACAGTCTAGACAACTGGGCTACTTTGGGCTAGATCCATCAAAGGATGTAGCCCAATATTTTAAAGGCGGCCATTTTGAGGCTGCAGGTCACCATTTTGTGGCGAGTGCACACGGTGGCAGCCCCTCAGTGTGTCAGGCTATTTGGTGGTTTTTCTCCACCCACCCATCTCTGACAAAAGGCTTTAATGGAGGTGTTAATTCAATATGTTTCTGACTGCGTTGTAGGGGGAGGTGCGTAGGGTTGGCATTTGTCTTTTGAAACAGGTGTCGGCATGTGGCTCTCAAGTTTGCAGGGCTTTACAGAAGGTTTTTGGGCTGAACATGGGTGAACAAGGTTGTAATGGAGGGCCTGAACAAGTTCGCAACAGAAAGAGAACAGAAGCAACGGTTACATCACAGGACATAGATGTTTAGTCATGTTCACATGTTTACTGTTAAGAAGCTTTTGGGAATCCAAGTGTTACAATTCTCTGAAGTCAGTAGGTTATGAGGTATGGATCTGTTGCAAAGTTCTAGGGGAGGCTGGGAAGACAGCATGTAAGGGTTTTTTGAATATATAGTGAGGTTGTGGTTTTGTAGGGCAGTATGCAGTATGGGCAGTATGCAGTATGCCTACTATGTTATTGTGATGCAGACCTGTTTCAATAAAACAGCCTTTTTCACACACAGCAAGAAGGTCAGTAGTCTGTGCCCATCTCACCCAAAGAACCTACTCAGCTCTCAGTTATTATTTTTGTTACATCATTGCTCCACAACCTCAAGGCCTGGGGGCAGAATTGCACATGACTGCATCCGCGCGGCGGCGGCCATGTTACACTCCTCAGCCGTGTGTCTCGCACAGCTGAGCTAACACTGGCGCCGGCAGCAGTTGTTGCAGAACCCCACTCACACCACTCCTAGGGGTCCCTTCTGGAAAACGCGGAGCCCATAAAATCCCAGAGGCCGCTTCCTGCTTTTTCAGAGAGAAGTCTCCGAAGTACCATTGCCGGGTATTTTATGGGCAGCGGTGATAACTTTATTGATGCGCGTTGCCAGAGCCCCGCCGAGTGTTTCTTCCCGCCAACAGGTTTGAAGGGTGGTGCGCGCCCGGCCCAGCTCTTTTCTTTCAAATGAATGGCACGTGTTTTATTTCATGCTGAGAAAGGCCGTTTACTGCTATTAAATAGCGCTCAGTGTGCGGAGAAGGCCTGTTTCCAAGGGGGTTCATTTGTTGACTACATCATACATGAAGCGCGGGGTTTATTGCAGGAGGATTATAACCACTTGTCCACGATCACACAGTGTGCCAGAAATAGACGACACGCATTCCAATATATAGCTTGATAGAGCAACCTATGGGGACATCTCCCATGGTACACGGCAGTGTACTACGTAAGAACATTTAAACATGTGCTTAGGACTTTTTGGGAGTATGCGTACATTCGTTCTTCAGCTGTACAAAAATTACAAATGTAATATGCACCTCATGCATGGGTTTGTTTTTTATGTATTATAGTGGCGTACGTTTCATCTCCTTTCTGCACGTGAGTGTCCCTTAATTATGTTTATATTTACAACACTGTTTTCTTTAATGTAAGAATATTTTCAGGTAAATTGTACCCTTTCCTGAACACATCCTGCAAAAAGTGCATTTCTAGAGACCACTTTTTCCAGATTCGTTTGTGTTTGTCCGGTTCCCAGGTAAGTGCAGATGGTACTCAAGAAGTTACTGCGTCTAACTATATTTGTATATCTGTGCCCTTCCCCAGGGCCACGCCTCTCACACATTAACTGTTTTAATCCTAGCAGGCTTTGTGGCTGAGCTGGAGACTGGCCTGTTTTCAGGCCTAGCCTGACTGTTGGGATCCACTGGCTCCCCTTCCACTCGGTAGGTGGATTTCATGCATTCTGAGTCTACTGGTTTTGGTGAGGAATAATAGCGCCTGACACGCCTATGAATGACTCCTTCAAAACAATTTTCTCTAACATTTCTGTGATAGAAGTGTGGGACACTTGACGCTACTGGTTTGGCTGTGATAGAAGTGTGGGATGCTTGACACTACGGGTTTGGCTGTGATAGAAGTGTGGGATGCTTGACTCTAATGGTTTGGCTGTGATAGAAGTGCGGGATGCTTGACGCTACTGGTTTGGCTGTGATAGAAGTGCGGGATGCTTGACACTACTGGTTTGGCTGTGATAGAAGTGTGGGATGCTTGACACTATTGTTTGACTGTGACAAGTGTGGGATGCTTGACGCTACTGGTTTGGCTGTGATAGAAGTGAGGGATGCTTGACGATACTGGTTTGGCTGTGATAGAAGTGAGGGATGCTTGACGCTACTGGTTTGGCTGTGATAGAAGTGTGGGATGCTTGACACTATTGTTTGACTGTGACAAGTGTGGGATGCTTGACGCTACTGGTTTGGCTGTGATAGAAGTGTGGGATGCTTGACACTACTGGTTTGGCTGTGATAGAAGTGTGGGATGCTTGACGCTACTGGTTTGGCTGTGACAGAAGTGCGGGATGCTTGACGCTGCTGGTTTGGCTGTGACAGAAGTGTGGGATGCTTGACACTACAGGTTTGACTGTGATAGAAGTGTGGGATGCTTGACACTATTGTTTGACTGTGACAAGTGTAGGATGCTTGACGCTACTGGTTTGGCTGTGATAGAAGTGTGGGATGCTTGACGCTACTGGTTTGGCTGTGATAGACGTGTGGGACGCTTGACGCTACTGGTTTGGCTGTGATAGAAGTGTGGGATGCTTGACGCTACTGGTTTGGCTGTGATAGAAGTGAGGGATGCTTGACACTACTGGTTTGGCTGTGATAGAAGTGTGGGACGCTTGACACTACAGGTTTGGCTGTGATAGACGTGTGGGATGCTTGACACTACGGGTTTAGCTGTGATAGAAGTGTGGGACGCTTGACGCTACTGGTTTGGCTGTGATAGAAGTGTGGGATCCTTGACACTATTGTTTGACTGTGACAAGTGTAGGATGCTTGACGCTACTGGTTTGGCTGTGATAGGAGTGTGGGATGCTTGATGCTACTGGTTTGGCTGTGATAGGAGTGTGGGATGCTTGACACTACTGGTTTAGCTGTGATAGGAGTGTGGGATGCTTGACGCTACTGGTTTGGCTGTCATAGAAGTGTGGGATGCTTGACACTACTGGTTTGGCTGTTGTAGAAGTGTGGGATGCTTGACACTACGGGTTTGACTGTGATAGAAGTGTGGGATGCTTGACACTATTGTTTGACTGTGACAAGTGTAGGATGCTTGACGCTACTGGTTTGGCTGTGATAGAAGTGTGGGATGCTTGACGCTACTGGTTTGGCTGTGACATGTGTGGGATGCTTGACGCTACTGGTTTGGCTGTGATAGGAGTGTGGGATGCTTGACGCTACTGGTTTGGCTGTTGTAGAAGTGTGGGATGCTTGACACTACGGGTTTGACTGTGATAGAAGTGTGGGATGGTTGACACTATTGTTTGACTCTGACAAGTGTAGGATGCTTGATGCTACTGGTTTGGCTGTGATAGAAGTGTGGGATGCTTGACGCTACTGGTTTGGCTGTGATAGGAGTGTGGGATGCTTGACACTACTGGTTTGGCTGTTGTAGAAGTGTGGGATGCTTGACACTACGGGTTTGACTGTGATAGAAGTGTGGGATGCTTGACACTATTGTTTGACTGTGACAAGTGTAGGATGCTTGACACTACTGGTTTGGCTGTGATAGGAGTGTGGGATGCTTGACGCTACTGGTTTGGCTGTGATAGGAGTGTGGGATGCTTGACACTACTGGTTTGGCTGTTGTAGAAGTGTGGGATGCTTGACACTACGGGTTTGACTGTGATAGAAGTGTGGGATGCTTGACACTATTGTTTGACTGTGACAAGTGTAGGATGCTTGACGCTACTGGTTTGGCTGTGATAGGAGTGTGGGATGCTTGACGCTACTGGTTTGGCTGTGATAGGAGTGTGGGATGCTTGACACTACTGGTTTGGCTGTTGTAGAAGTGTGGGATGCTTGACACTACAGGTTTGACTGTGATAGAAGTGTGGGATGCTTGACACTTGTTTGACTGTGACAAGTGTAGGATGCTTGACGCTACTGGTTTGGCTGTGATAGAAGTGTGGGATGCTTGACGCTGCTGGTTTGGCTGTTGTAGAAGTGTGGGATGCTTGACACTACGGGTTTGACTGTGATAGAAGTGTGGGATGCTTGACACTATTGTTTGACTGTGACAAGTGTAGGATGCCTAGTACTTGCACGCTTTACACTGCGGTATTCCCCAGGGATCATCACTGAGCCCTACCCTGCTCAACATGTACATTCAACCGCTGGCATATCTTATCTACTCTACCGGGATTGTGTTGATATCTAATGCTGATTATACTCACCTTGTGCTGTCTTTTACAGATAATCCCTCGCTCGGCTGGGCTAACTTCCAATGAGGAGTGCTAGCTGTTTCAGAGTGGATGAATGCCTATTGCCTATTGCCTTTGCCTGAATGCAAATAAAATGGACGTACATCTACTGGGTAAAGATACCCACTCTTGGGGTGACCACTGATGTCCTGCCTCCTTTCGGTCTCCTTCTTCTACACCTAAATCCTCCATCAAAGATTTAGGTGTTGTTATGGACAGCACCTTGGCTTTTGAGGCCCAAGGCAAATCAGTCACAGGCACCGGCTTTGGGCTCTTGAGAAGCCTCACACCTATCCTCAGTTCTCCTGACCCCAGCATCCGACAACCCATCATTCAGCGGGTAATTCTGTCCCAGTTGCATTATTGTAATATCCTGTATCTGGGCACCAATAAGTCAGTTATGAGAAGGGAAACAGCCTCAGGAACAACTCTTCAACAACGAGGTGCGTTGTCCACGAAAGCGGAACAACGATTTTGTGAACAACGACTCTGTTTTTTTCTGCGAACGAACATGCGTGGTTAAGGCAGAAGAAAACAGACTCAGGATCGGGAGAGGACGCGGTCAGGTAAGTGGGGGTGGGGTAGGGTTGGGGGTAGTTTTCATTTTTAGGGGCGAGGTGGGGAGTCAGGGTAATTTCAGTTTTAGGGATGGGGGTAGGGGGTTGCAGTAGATTACGTTTTAGGGGCAGGGGTCGCTGTAGTTTTAGTTTTTAGGGGTGGAGGTGGGTGGGTCAGGGTAATTTTAGTTTTTAGGGGCAGGGGTGGCGGTCAGGGTACTCAGTAGTTTTAGCGGTGGGGGTCAGGGTAGTTTTAGAGGTGGGGTCGGGGTAGTTTCAGTTTTTAGGGGTGGGAGATTGGGTAGTTTATGTTTTAGGAGCAGGGTGGGTGGTCGGAGTAGTTTTAGTTTTTAGGGGCGGAGGTGGGGGTAGTTTCCGTTTTTAGGGGTGGGGGGTCGAGGTAGGATTGTTGTTAGGGGCAGGGAGGGGTGTCGGGGTAGTTTAAATTTTAGGGCTGGGGGTCGCTGTAGTTTTAGAGGTGGGGGTAGTTTTAGTTTTAGGGGTGACGGGTGGGAGGGTTTCAGTTTTTAGGGGTGGGGTGGGCGGTAGTTTAAATTTTAGGGGCGGGGGATGGGGGCGCAGTAGTTTTAGGGGCAGGGGTGGGGGGTCGGGATAGTTTTAGGGGCATATTTATACTCTGTTTGCACTGAATTAGTGTCATTTTTTTTTAACTCTAATTCGGTGCAAAACTAACTCCATATTTATACTTTGGTGCTAGACCCCTCTAGCACCAAATTTATGGAGTTAAAGTCATTTTTTGAAAGTGGAGACCTACTTTGCCTTAATGAGATGCAAGGTAGGCGTTCCCGTGCAAAAAATGACTCTATGGCCTTAACGCCATATTTAGGGGCATATTTATACTCTGCAGCATATTTATACTCTATTTGCACCGAATTTGTGTCATTTTTTTTTACTCTAATTCGGTGCAAAACTAACTCCATATTTATACTTTGGTGCTAGACCCATCTAGCACCAAGGCCCTGATTTAAACTTTTTTTGCTCCGCATTAACGTCATTTTATGACACAAAAGTGGCGCAAACTTACAAAATATTGGCTCTTATTTATACTTTTTGCTGCAAAACTGCACTAACTCAGTTTTGCACCAAAAAGTTTAGCACCGGCTTGCACCATTTCTGTGCACCAGCCGGGCACCATATTTATGGAATGGTGCAAGCCGGTGCAAAGGGTAGGCTAGAGTTTAAAAAAATGACTTTAGTCGGGTGAGGCTGGCAGTATAGAAGAAGAGGGTTTAGCACCAAAAAATGGCTTTAGGCAGGTTAGAGTAAAAAGCAATGACTCTAACCAGATTAGCGTCATTTTATGGTGCTAAACCTACCATGCCACATGACTCCTGCCTTAGAAAAGGCAGGAGTCATGCCCACCACCCCAGTGGCCAGCACAGAGGACAGGGGTCCCCTGGGCATGGCCATTGCAGCCTGTGCCATGTATGGGGGCCCATTTCAGGGCTCCCTATGGCACTTTAAAAAATAAAATGCACTTACCTGTACTTACCTGGGATGGGGTCCCCCATTCTCGCAGACCCTCTAGTGTGGGTGGGGGTGCCCCTAGGGCCTAGGGAGGTCACCTCTGGGTTTATTCCATGGTGTTCCACCATGGAAATAGGGCCACAGGTCCCCTAACGCCTGCCCTGACCCAGGTCTTAAAAAATGGGGCAAAACAAGCTTTGCCCCATTTTTTGACCCCTCCTCCATCCCTTGCACCATTTTTACATGGGAGTATAAATATGGTGTTAAGGCCATAGAGTCATTTTGTTGCACGGGAACGCCTACCTTGCATCTCATTAAGGCAAGGTAGGTTTCCACTTCCAAAAAATGACTTTAACTCCATAAATTTGGTGCTAGACGGGTCTAGCACCAAAGTATAAATATGGAGTTAATTTTGCACTGAATTAGAGTAAAAAAAAGTGACGCTAATTTAGTGCAAACAGAGTATAAATATGCCCCTTAGCGTCAAAAAATGATGCTAATATGGTCAGAATCATTTATTTTGACTCAAAACTGCCTAACGTCATTTTTTTTTAAGCCTGCCTACCCTTTGCACCGGCTTGCACCATTCCATAAATATGGTGCCCAGCTGGTGCTAAAAAATGGTGCAAGCCGGTGCAAAACTTTTGGGGGCAAAACTGCCTTAGTGCAGTTTTGCCCCAAAAAGTATAAATAAGGCCCTTAGTTTTTAGCGGCGGGGGTTGCAGTAGTTTCAATTTTTAGGGGCGGGGTGGGGAGTCAGGGTAGGGTTGTTTTAGGGGTGGTGGGTAAGGGTAGGATTGTTTTAGGGGCGGGGTGGGGGGTAAGAGGGGGTCACATGCTGGAACCACGCATGCCATTCCATGCATACCTTTACAACAAAAAATAATTGTTAAGGTATGCGTGGTAAAGGCATTCGTAGTAACAACGCGGTCGTTATTCCGACCGTGTTGTTCAGGCATGCGTGGTTCTAGCATGCGTTGTTCCGTCGTACATTCTTATGAGAAGACTTCAGCTGGCCCAAAAATGATGCAGCCAGGCTGCTATTTTCCCTCCCAAAATTTAGCTATTTCCGGTCTTCTTCTTAAACTGCATTGGCTCCCAGCAGAGAAGCGCTTCTACTTTAAAGACCTTGTGTGTTGCACACAAGATCTTGCACTCCCAGAGGGCTACTATCTTGTCTAATATTATACTTCGTTGTCAACTGTCTTGCTCCATATGTTCAGCCGATCTTAATTGGGCCACAGTCCTTCGAGTTAGAATAGCGGAGGATGTTCTTTCAGTGCCAAGGCCCCTGTTCTTTGGAATTCGCTACCCCTCCCCATCAGGAACAGTGAGAATCACCTGCATTTCAGGAAAATCCTGAAGACATTGCTTTTTTCTATCTAGTATTTCCTTATTATTTTCCTCTCTGTCATCCGTCAGATGCAGTGCAACTTTACGCCAGGCACAGCAATGGGAAAATCCATTGTTGGAGCAGCTGCACGCTTTATAAATACTATAACATAACTTGCTTGATGAGATGAACTCGATTTTGAGCGTAAGTTCACAAATTTCCTAGGATAGCAATCCGAGATCTAGTCCACCCGGTCGCGGCTCCTCCATTAGGGCGGAAGAGCGTCACCCTCCACCAGCAGCAGCTGCTGCAAATTCTTTAACAAACGAAACGATAATAAACTATTGGGGATGACGAGGATAAGGGGAGAGCACAGCGCACTCTCTCAGTGCGCATGTATGTTTGGCCGGCCGCCAACCCAGTTGCCGGGCTGGAGAGAGCAGACACAGGCTCCCAGTCTGCCTGGGAGCGCCCTAGCTGGCGCTCCCTAGCTTGCACTCCCAGCCAATCCTGACGCTGCTCTGAGCAGCATCAGGATTGGCTGCAGGGCAGGCTGAGAGCCTGTGCCTGCACCGACTGAAGAAGAGCCGCGCAGCGGACAAGAAGCAGGTAAGTGATTTAAAAAAATGTTTTAAAATTAATTCGTCCCTCCCGCATGTCCCCCCCTCTGCACCACCCTGCGCTGCCCAGGCCCAACAAAGCCTCGCGAGACGCTCCTGCGTCCACCACGCACTGAAGTTAAAATCTAATTATCACATTTGACTCCACAGATTTTTGTTTCTAACATCTGATATTAGCAGTATGGAAATCGGCCTCCTAACCAAACTCCGAACAGGAGATACCTGATCTAATTCATCGATCTTGGCCTGAAATCCAATGTTCCCAAGAAAAAAAGGCCTGTGTATTTATGGAAGTAGCTGGTCTTTTTGGTGACATTTAAGTGTGGATTTGAAAATGTAGGTACACTCTGCATAAGGATGTTTTCTTGACTAGGGAAGGCTGTATGTCCACTGTGTGGTTCAGGCTCGGTGAAGGGCTGTGGCTGAGTGTGTTTGAATGATTCGGTTTTAAATCGCTTCCTGTTGTATTCATCACTTAATGTTGATACGTTCAATTGCAGCTGTTATTGGTTCACAACTTTAACCAATTAAAGTGCAGCTGGTTCTTGTAATTTTGATTATCAATTAAATATTATGCTTAAATTGCCATTTAGGTTATCATTAAGCAGATTCCCATATATCTCTGTGCTTGACATATAAATATTATAGGGACTGATGTTTTTTTTTGTGAGGATGAGACCTCACAACATGGATTGAGCATGTAATATGGCATTACTTTCAAAATCAGAAACAGCAGAATTCAAGGCTTTCTTTCTGAAAAGTTAGTGACATGGGAGGGGCTAAGGACCTTATGCAAAACAACAAGCCAGTTAGCAGGTCTGAGCAGTATGGGTTAGGTGGTAGGAAGAAAAAGGAACGTGTGAGAAAAGGAATCGTAGGTGCAAGACCTTACCCGAACCCCCAAATATATTCTAAACATTTCTAGGTCATCCTTTTCAGTGTTAACGAAAGCCAAATGCCTTGACTATAGGTATAACTCGTGCCCTAAGGTAACTATAACTCACAACCTCAACATACAATGCTAATTACCCCACAAATTACATCACTCATGACATCTGTGACATAATTAATAATACCACTGTAACATTTGCAGTGAAATTATTGTGAAAACTGTGCATGGGGGAGACATTAGTTATAGTTACTTGAAATAACTAACTGCTGAATTTATATGATATTGTGCATGCAAAATCTGAACCTAACTATAACGTCCCTGTAACCTTTGTTTTTTTCAGTGAATTTCTAAGGTTTTTAAAAAATATATATTTCCTAACTATAACATCCCTGTAACCTATGTATTTTGATCACACACAAGTGACTTATTTGATGCCACATTTAAGGTCTATTTTGTTGTATGCTTTATTACTAATACACAACTTGTGAAACCTAATATGTTTTTAATCATTTTGATTTTATTTGCTCTGCTGCTATGATTTGGCAGCTGGGCTACCACAACCAATACTTATGTTTTGTGGCACATTTAGCATTGATTGGGGAATAACACATGGAAGCAGCTTTTACACATATTTTCACCTCTTAAAAGTGCAAAGTTGGTTTGCACCAGTTTTTGTGCTTAAAGGCACAGCTTTTTCATGTTATGGTATGCTGTTACTTTATTTGTGATGTGGTAAATGGCACCTCACTACAAGCAGCAAAGTTGTGTTAATCGTGTGGAAATCCACTTACTGCATCTTTAACATTCCCAGACCTTCCATGGATGAGGGCCTGCAGGCATACACAGACATGGCCTCTAGTCCAAGCAAGATGTCAAGCTACCCCTTGATCAGGAATGAAGAGAGAAAAACAAAGTAGATTTGTATGTGCCCTCTTTTGGTTGCTTTAGCTATTTTAACATGGAATAAAAACACCCTTTCTGGGAGGAAGGTAGTTGGACTTATGGGGAGGAGGTCTCAATGAGAGTTGTTGAGAGGGACCCACCTCTGGTCTGTTTAACCTAGATATAGCATAGGTCCTTAAAAGACAGCAGAAGGTCACTAGTGGAGCTGAAAAGCAGAAAAATGGAAGATGCAGAGCTGGGTTCATGTCCCTGTAGAAAATACAAAGTTGTATTAAGATGGGATGTTAACAACAAGCTGCTCTTTGTGCATTCATAAGATGTCCACCAAAATCCCATTCTGAGGTCCTGCTCATCACACGCGAGTGGGATTCTGGAGATCGACAGCACATGATGCTCGGTCAGAGGAAGCAGATGCTTTCGTGCTGTCAATCCAGACCAGGCTCCAGAAAGTATTGCTTCCAGTGCCATCTGGCGAGGAGGGACCTAGGGACTGTAGCCTATGTTTGCAGATTCCTGTAATTGACCCAGATGGTCTTGAGCTTATCTGTGGTGTGGGTAGGATTTCACAACAGACTTCCGATGGGGACAATCAACAGAAAAGGGACTTTTTTTAATGAGATCTGAGGTTAACACACCTGACGGTGCCCTCCTTCAGGGTTTCGAACCATTGGTTATAGTGAAGCAGAGAGAGATGACCGAAGAGGCAGTGGTGGGACACAAAGGGGAAAATCATCACTGTCCTTCGTCTCCTCATCACCATCCTCACCAGCTGGGCTCATAGATGGCAGTCATAGCCCAGCTGCAACACCCACATCTGACCTCCAACCCTATGGCTACTACTCTGCAGCCCCCTGGTAGGCTCCACCTCCCAGCCCTGAGCATTTAGTGCTTAATTTGCACTAGTGGCTGCAGGTGATGGGAATCAGAGCTCATTTCTGAGGACTGGGACATAGTTTTAATCATCTGACTTTGATCCAGAGGAAGAGACAGAAAGGAAGAAGAGGGAGACAGGAGGAGGAAGAGAAAGAAAAACTGAAAAAGCAGGGATGAAAGAGAACATGCAAAGGTAACATAAAGAGATCAGGGGGAGAGGGTGTGGCATAACGACCTGAGCTGCTGACTTCCAAGCTGGGAATCTAGTGTTGGATCTCAGCCTCGGGCTCAACATCCTGTGATTCTGGGCAAATCTCGAAATCTCCCCGTGCCTACGATTCAGCGCCTTGAGACCCTCACGGGTGATTTGCCGCACTTTACAAATCCTGGATTTATTTATTTAGAACTATAGGGAGGTGGGAGAAAGAGGCCTGAACAAGAGTAGGCAGCCAAATCAATTGCCACTGCCTGTGCTTATTCATTTGGACCCCTACTCTCTTTCTTGACAAATCAAGCACTGGCACAGAATCTCCTTCCACCTAAGCCTTAGTGCTTGACAGCCTTAGATTAATTTATTTCTGCTGTGGTCCCACCTCTTGTAACTCACTTGAGAGGTCTCTGTGATCCAGCAGAGAGGCCTGTGGTTGTGAGTGGTTTGGAGCAAGAGAGATGCTTTGAGGGCGAGAGCCCAAGAGCAGAGGAAAGACTTGTGAATTTGAGAGGCCACGAGAGAAGTCTGTGACCCCGAGAGGCCAGGAACAAGAGAGAGACCTGTGGATCTGATAGAACAAGAGCAGGAGAGAGTCCTGTAACCCCGAGAGACCTGAAGCAGGAAAAAGGCCTGCAATCCTGGGACAACATTAGGTGCAGGGGCAAAGGTTGGTCAGTAAGATTGTGGGGAGTGGGGGGGCTAAGCTTTAGATTTCTCAACCATCACCCTGGCATAGCTTGTTTAAATACATTAAGAGAAGCCAAGCACCAGGAGGTGGGAGGAGTGCGGATTGTTAGGTTCCTTAAAAGAGTAGTTTTCAAACTATGCACGTTTTAAGGCAGAGATGAGAGAGAGAGAGAGTTTTTGTCAGTGTGAGCATGTAAAAACCCAGGATAAAATCCGACAGACACCTCACAATACTTGACTGAAAGCACCTGTACTCAACTACTTACTACAGAGTATTTTTTAGAGGGGTGTAACACCCCAAACACCCTCCTCTAAAGCTACCTCCCTGGATAGGCACAAGTAAAAAGGACCAATGACCATGAGAGATGAAAAGCAGAACGGGGGTTTTGTGACCCTGAGAGATCAGGAGCAGGAAGGGTGTTCAGTGACCCTGAGAGGTTGGGAGCCGGAAGGGTGTTTTGTGACCCTGAGAGATCAGGAGCACACAAGAGGCCCATGACCCTGAGAGATCAGGAGCAGGAGGGGTGTTGTGTGACCCTGAGAGATCCGGAGCAGGGAGTGTGACCTGTGACCCTGAGAGGTCAGGAGCAGGAAGGGGCCCTGTGGTCTGTAGGAAAGTGCCACTGTTGGCATGGTTACCCCCACTTTTTGCCTAGTGTTGATGCCAACTTTGATTCAAAGTGGTCTGGGACCCTGCTAACCAGTTTTCTTTCGCTAAAACTGAACCTTTGTTCCACAATTGGCACAATCCTGGCACACAGTTAAGTCCCTGGTAAAAGGTACCCATGGTGCCAAGGGCCCTGTTACCAGGGAAGGTCCCTAAGGGCTGTAGCATGTATTATGCCACTCTAGGGGACCCCTCACCACTCACACACACACTGCCTTGCAGCTTGCGTGTGCTGGTGAGGAGAAAAAGACAAAGTCGACATGGCACCCCTCTCAGTGTGCCATGCCCACACATCACTGCCTATGGCATAGGTAAGTCAACCCTCTAGCAGATCTTACAGCCCTAAGGCAGGGTGCACTATACCACAGGTGAGGGCATAGCTGCATGAGCAATATGTCCCAACAGCGTCTAAGCCCATTCTTAGACATTGTAAGTGCAGTGTAGCCATATTGAGTATATGGTCTGGGAGTTTGTCATTACGCACTCCACAGCTCCATAACGGCTTCACTGAATACTGGGAAGTTTGGTATCAAACGTCTCAGCACAATAAACCCACACTGATGCCAGTGTGGGATTTGTTGAAAAATGCACACAGAGGGCATCTTAGAGATTCTCCCTGTATGTTAGCCAAACTGCTAATGTAGGACTTACCGGTCTGTGCCAGCCTGCCACTTTCAGACAAATTTCTGACCACATGGGGTGAGTGCCTTTGTGCATTCTGTGGTCAGAAACAAAGCCTGTCCTGGGTGGAGGTGCTTCACACCACCCCCCTACAGGAACTGTAACACCTGGCGGTGAGCCTCAAAGGCTCAAGCCTCAGATTACAGTGTCCCAGGGCACGCCAGCTAGTGGAGATGCCCGCTACCCAGACAAAGCCCCACTTTTGGCGGCAAGTCCGGCAGGAAAATTAGGGAA
Organism: Pleurodeles waltl; assembly: GCF_031143425.1. Classification (NCBI taxonomy): domain Eukaryota; kingdom Metazoa; phylum Chordata; class Amphibia; order Caudata; family Salamandridae; genus Pleurodeles; species Pleurodeles waltl. Next base: position 56,785,564 of record NC_090438.1, read on the forward strand.
AACAGGGAGGAGTGACCACCCCAGCCAGAACCACCCCTAAGGTGTCCAGAGCTGAGGTGACCCCTCCGTGCAGAATCCTCCATCTCGGATTGGAGGACAGGGACCAATAGGGATAGGAATGTGCCCCCCTCCCCAAAGGTAGTGAGCACAAGGAGGGTGGAGCCACCCTCAGGGACAGTAGCCATTGGCTACTGCCGTCTGACCACTAAAACGCCCCTAAATCTAGGTTTCAAGGGACTCGCTGAACCCAGCTCACCAGATTCTTGGGGACCTACAAGAAGAAGAAGGACTGCTAAGCTGAAACCCCCAGCAGAGAAGAAGGAAGGCGACAACTGCTTTGGCCCCTGCCCTACCGGCCTGTCTCCTGCTTCAAAGAACCTGCAAAAGACCAGCGACGTGTCCAGTGGGACCAGCGACCTCTGCCCAACTCAAGAGGACCAAGAACTCCAGAGGACTGTGGCTCTGTCTAAGAAAAACCTACAGCCAAGGACTCCCACCTCACTCCAGATGCGTGAGTCCTGACTCCTGTGCACCCGACATGGCCCGTGTCCAGGTGGTCCACCCAGCAAGAGAGGGTCCCCTGGCGATTGCGAGCAAGTGCCCAGCCTGGGTTGACCTCTCCATGACGATGCCTGCAGAGGGAATCCCGAGGACCTCCCTGATCGTGAAGCTCAGGACGAAGATAACCGATACCTAGAGACCCACTGCTCCTGCAGCCCCCAGGCCTCGGAGAACCCCACACCCGGGGCATCTATGCTCAGCAGGCAGCCCTCCTCCCTGTCTGACTGGCGGTGTGCCCGAGACCACCTCAGACCTCGGCGAAAACCTCTGAGTGACCCCTGGGTCTCCTCATAGACCAGCATTGGAAGCCCGACGTCCTGTTTGCACCCTGCACCCAGATGTCCCTGTGGCGCAGAGGGAGTGTGTTTGGTGCCTACTTGTGGCCCCTCCAGTGCTCCTGTAATCCCCCCTGGTCTGACCACCGAGTCGCGGGTACTTACCTCCATGCAGACCGCATTCCGAGTACGCCCTGTCTCCATAGGAGCCCACGTTAAATTTGCTCATCTTTTACCTCTGCACCCAAAAGGCCCCATGTTGCTGGTGGTGGGTGTTTGGGGTTAACTTGAACCCCAACAGGTGGACTTCCTAAAACCCGGAGAGTGAAACTGTAAGTGTTGTACTTACCTGCTAACATTTCTTCCCCCAGGAACTGTTTCTGAAAATTTTACTAAGTGTCCATTTTTAAAACAGGTATTTGCCAATAATTCGAAAACTGTCTAACTTATCGATTCCAAACAAAGTACTGTTGATACATGTGTGAAATACAAATTTATTGAAGTACTTACCTGCAACTTGAATCTTGTGGTTCTAAAAATAAACTTAAAAAATATATTTTTGATATATAAAAACCATTGGTCTGGAATTCAGTCATTGAGTGTGTGCTGCTTCTATTGTCTGTGTGTGTACAACAAATGCTTTGCACTATCCTCTTATAAGCCTTACTGTTCGACCACACTACCACAAAAGAGAGCATTCATATTATCTACTTTAGCCTCTGTTAAGCCTCTGGGGAAACCCTGGACTCTATGCACACTATATCTCACTTTGATATAGTATATACAGAGCCAGCTTACTACAGACTGTGAGAGATCAGGAGCAGGAAGGGGGGTTCTGTGACCCTGAGAGGTCAGGAAGGAGGTCCTGTAACCCTGAGAGGTCAGGAGCAGGAAGGGTGTCCTGTGACCCTGAGAGATCAGGAACAGGAAGGGGGGCCTGTGACCCTGAGAGGTGAGGAGCAGGAAGGGGGCATGTGACCCTGAGAGGGCAGGAGAAGGAAGGGTGTCCTGTGACCCTGAGGGGTCAGGAAGGAGGTCCTGTGACCCTGAGAGGTCAGGAGCTGGAAGTTTGTCCTGTGACCCTGAGAGGTCAGGAAGGGTGTTTTGTGACCCTGAGAGATCAGGAGCAGGAAGGGTGTCTTTTGACCCTGAGAGGTCAGAAAGGCTGTCCTGTGACCCTGAGAGGTCAGGAAAGGGAAGGAGGCCCTGTGACCCTGAGATGTCAAGAACAGGAAGGGTGTTTTGTGACCCTGAGGGATCAGGAGCAGGAAGGGTGTCCTGTGACCCCGAAAGATCAGGAGCTGGAAGGGTGTCCTGTGACCCTCAAAGACAGTGTTCTGTGACCCTGAAAGGTCAGGAGCAGGAAGGGAGCCCTATGACCTGAGAGGGTCCTGTGACCCTGAGCGGTCAGGAAGGAGGTCCTGTGACCCTGAGAGATCAGGAAGGGTGTCCCGTGACCCTAAGAGATCAGGGAAAGGAAGGGGGCCCTGTGACCCTGAGAGGTCAAAAACAAGAAGGGGGCCATGTGACCCTGAAACTCTGAGAGGCCAAAAACAAGAACAGGGTCCTGTGACCCATAGTGGTCAGGACCAGGAAAGAGGTCTGTGACATTGAGAGGCTGAGCACAAGAGAGTGGCCTGTGACTCATCGAGAGCAAGTTATACCTACAGACCAAATGTGTGTGTGTGTGTGTGGGGGGGTGGGGGGGTGTTGCAGCAAGAGGCCAAGGAAAGACATGAGGCCTGTGAGGAGGGGACACGAGCAGTGAAGAAGTATTTGCTAGTTCCAGGGCAACAGAAAGAGAGAGACCAAGAACAGGGAAAGGGGCTGTAACTGGAAGGGGCCAATCCCAGAGGACAGGATGTGAGTATTAAGAGTAACAGAAGTACCAGTGGTAGGCAAGAGGACCCTGGAAGGGAGAGAGCAAGATCTGGAGGAGCATCGCAGGGCCCCCTACCTTGAGAGGAAGAGCAACCCCAGCAGAGAGGCCTGTGACAGAAGGGGCAGAGCAATGGAGAGGCCCGAGACCGCGCGACCAAGTCTAAGAGTGATGCCTAGAACAGGTGCAAGGCTTGTGTCTGGCCTGTTTTGTGTTACACTGACTGCTAAGCACTCCCCCTCACCGCACATGTATATTTGGCCGGCCGCCTCAGCCCCGCCAAACACACATGCGCAGTAGGCTCTCTCAAGCTCAGCTGGGTGCCCACAGCCAATCCTGACGCTGCTCTGAGCAGCATCAGGATTGGCTGCAGGACAGGCTGGGAGCCCGTGCCTGCAGCGAGACAGAGGAGCGGAGCGGCACGTCCAGGACTGTTTTCACCCCACCACCTCTGAGACCCGCGAACTGCAATTGCAGAGTAGATTTTGGGTCAGCCCCTGCTTATTAGATGGATCTGTTGTCTATCTCAGCTGTCTCCTCTTGATTCAATGGCTTTCCTCACTATACTTGTGTTTGTGTCACCCACGAGCATTTGGTCTTGCTGTGCTGTGATTGGTTGAATTTTATCCTTCCATCACTGAAGTTGCTTGCATTTAAGGAATTATTTTTTCTTTTACTTTCAGCTCTCTCTGTAAGTGCACATGTTTACTTGACTCAGCACTGTGGGCAAGTATTTATTTCCATGTTTACTAAATTAAAGGAGAAGCAAAAAAGGCGTCCTGAACCACATACTGCACCACTTATAGAAGCCTCTTCATTTTTTTATAGGCTGTGCACCCATCATGTACAAAAATGATACTCGAGAAAATTCAAAAAAGTGTATTTCATTAACGTGGAGGTGTTTCATTTAGTGGATCAGATTATATCAATCCATTGGCAGGTATTTATTAAAAGTGATAATTCTAAAGCATGAACTGAGAAACATTCATGCCTTTCCCACCCTGATATTAATGCCATTAGTTAAAGAAGGGACAACTTAGTTGTCAAGCGCACACTATGTGGCCAGGTTCTTATTATACGTGGAACAACATGGTAATTCAACAAATCAAACACGAGGTTTGTACAGGGCACATCTTCAACTCATGTGTTTCCATGTGCTCTCTTCATATATGATAATGACCAAAAAGGAGGCAAAGTGAAGTAAAACAGTTGCCTAAGTTCACACAGTTTGGTCAAGTGGGTAACTGGGATTCATTTGGTCTTTCTGGGCACCAGCTGCTTAATTTTAGAGGACAGTATTGAGTGAAACCCTCAAAATAATACCACCATTTACTGCGCACACCACCCACATGCTTCACCCCCCCTAGTCCCACCTTCCAGCCCCCTTACAACTCTGCTGACATCAATGAGGTCCTTGGCCACACCACAGACCATACTTTTTGGCCCCTGGAAAAATGTTCGCAAGTACCCAGGGGTTCCACTGAGTGCAGAGCCTCACGTGTTTTACGTTGAGTGCACAGGCTGGCCTTTACATGACTCCAGTGCTTAATTTGTGCTTGTTGTTTCCGGTGCTGAGCACCGGCACTTATTGTTGAGGGCCGGGGCTTATTCTTCTTCCTCAAGCATTTGCTGCGAACAAACAACACATATGAGCAAGATGGAGGAAGGGAAAAACAGAAAAGAGTCACAAAGGGAGAAAATAGAAAGCTGCAAGAGTGAGCTTAAGGGGCAGGGAGTGGCTTTAAATGGATTAAAGAGGCCCGAGATGGCTCCAGGATTATGCCGCCTCAGTATTCTGTGTTCACACATTTAATTGCAGCTGCCGTGTGTTTAAGAGGAGGGCTTTGAGCACCAGCACCTTTTTTTTTTACAAATTAAGCACTGCATGCCTCCCATGTGAGTACAGACATCCCCTCTTTGAGCTGCACCTGTAGCACTCAGCCTAGATCCTCCCTCTGTTGACCTCACATTTAAGCACAGACTTGCCCTCTGTGAGACACACGTGTTTCATTGAGTACAGACCTGCTCTCTGTGAGCCTCACATGTGTTGCACTGAGAACAGACCTGCCTTCGGTGATCCTCATACGTGTTGCACTCACCACAGAGCTTGCCATTTCTGACCTCACACAAGTTACACTGGGTGCACAACCTGCCCTCTGTGTGCCTCACACGTGTTGCACCCACCTCAGAGCCTGCTCTCTATCTGCCTCTGTAAGTACATGCCTGCCCCCTTGAGGCACACGTGTTGCACTGAATGCTGAGCATTGACCTATCTTCTGTGAACCTCATAAGTGTTGCACTCCCCACAGAGCCTGCCCTCTGTGAGCCTCACACATGTTGTTCTCTTCACAGAGCCTGCCCTCTGTGAGCTTCATGTGTGTCTCATTCATTCCACAGCCTGCCCTGTGACCCATACGCATGTTTCATTCACCACAGAGCCTGCCCTCTAAGCCTCGCATGTGTTGTGCTCACCAATGGGCCTGCCTTCTGTGAGCCTCATGAGTGCTGCACTCACCTCAGAGCCTGCCCCCTGTGAGCCTCACGCATGTTGCACTCACCACAGATTCTGCCCCTGTGAGCCTCACACATGTTGCACTCACCACAGAGCCTGCCCTCTCTGAGCCTCACATGTGTTGGACTCAACACAGAGCGTGCCCCCTCTGAGCCTCACACGTGTTGCACTCACCACAGAGTCTGCCCCCTGTGAGCCTCACACATGTTGCGCTCACCACAGAGCCTGCCCTCTCTGAGCCTCACACATGTTGAACTCATCACAGAGCCTGCCCCCTCTGAGCCTCACGTGATGGACTCAACATAGATCCTGCCCTTTGTGAGCCTCACACGTGTTACACTCACCACAGAGCCTGCCTTCTGTGAATCTCATGTGTGTTTCACTCACCACAGAGCCATCCTTCTGTGAGCCACGCACGTGTTGCACTTCCAACAGAGCCTGCCCTCTGTGAGCCTCACGCATGTTGCACTCACTTCTGAGCCTGCCCTCTGTGAGCCTCACGCATGTTGCACTCACTGCAGAGCCTGCCCTCTGTGAGCCTTGCACGTTTCACTCACCACAGATCCTGCAGTCTTTGTGACTCACGCGTTGCACTCACCACAGAGCCTGCCCTTTGTGAGCCTCATGCGTGTTGGACTCACCACAGAGCCTTCCCTCTGTGAGCCTCGCATGTTTTGCATTCCCCACAGGGCCTGCCCTCCGTGAGCCTCACGTGTGTTTCACTCACCTTAGAGCCTGCAGTCTGTGAGCCTCACACGTGTTGCACTTCCCACAGAGCCTGCAATCTGTGAGCCTCACACGTGTTGCACTCACCACAGAGCCTGCCCTTTGTGAGCCTCACGTGTGTTGTACTCACCACAGAGCCTGCTCTCTGTGAGCCTCACACGTGTTGCACTCACCACAGAGCCTGCCCTTTGTGAGCCTCACACGTGTTGCACTTCCCACAGAGCCTGCATTCTGTGAGCCTCACACGTGTTGCACTTCCCACAGAGCCTGCATTCTGTGAGCCTCACACGTGTTGCACTTCCCACAGAGCCTGCATTCTCTGAGCCTCACACGTGTTGCACTTCCCACAGAGCCTGCATTCTGTGAGCCTCACACGTGTTGCACTCACCACAGAGCCTGCCCTTTGTGAGCCTCATGCGTGTTGGACTTCCCACAGAGCCTGCATTCTGTGAGCCTCACACGTGTTGCACTCACCACAGAGCCTGCCCTTTGTGAGCCTCACACGTGTTGCACTCAGCACAGAGCCTGCTCTCTGTGAGCCTCACATGTGTTGGACTCAACACAGAGCGTGCCCCCTCTGAGCCTCACACGTGTTGCACTCACCACAGAGTCTGCCCCCTGTGAGCCTCACACATGTTGCGCTCACCACAGAGCCTGCCCTCTCTGAGCCTCACACATGTTGAACTCATCACAGAGCCTGCCCCCTCTGAGCCTCACGTGATGGACTCAACATAGATCCTGCCCTTTGTGAGCCTCACACGTGTTACACTCACCACAGAGCCTGCCTTCTGTGAATCTCATGTGTGTTTCACTCACCACAGAGCCATCCTTCTGTGAGCCACGCACGTGTTGCACTTCCAACAGAGCCTGCCCTCTGTGAGCCTCACGCATGTTGCACTCACTTCTGAGCCTGCCCTCTGTGAGCCTCACGCATGTTGCACTCACTGCAGAGCCTGCCCTCTGTGAGCCTTGCACGTTTCACTCACCACAGATCCTGCAGTCTTTGTGACTCACGCGTTGCACTCACCACAGAGCCTGCCCTTTGTGAGCCTCATGCGTGTTGGACTCACCACAGAGCCTTCCCTCTGTGAGCCTCGCATGTTTTGCATTCCCCACAGGGCCTGCCCTCCGTGAGCCTCACGTGTGTTTCACTCACCTTAGAGCCTGCAGTCTGTGAGCCTCACACGTGTTGCACTTCCCACAGAGCCTGCAATCTGTGAGCCTCACACGTGTTGCACTCACCACAGAGCCTGCCCTTTGTGAGCCTCACGTGTGTTGTACTCACCACAGAGCCTGCTCTCTGTGAGCCTCACACGTGTTGCACTCACCACAGAGCCTGCCCTTTGTGAGCCTCACACGTGTTGCACTTCCCACAGAGCCTGCATTCTGTGAGCCTCACACGTGTTGCACTTCCCACAGAGCCTGCATTCTGTGAGCCTCACACGTGTTGCACTTCCCACAGAGCCTGCATTCTCTGAGCCTCACACGTGTTGCACTTCCCACAGAGCCTGCATTCTGTGAGCCTCACACGTGTTGCACTCACCACAGAGCCTGCCCTTTGTGAGCCTCATGCGTGTTGGACTTACCACAGAGCCTGCATTCTGTGAGCCTCACACGTGTTGAACTTCCCACAGAGCCTGCATTCTGTGAGCCTCACACGTGTTGCACTCACCACAGAGCCTGCCCTTTGTGAGCCTCACACGTGTTGCACTCAGCACAGAGCCTGCTCTCTGTGAGCCTCATGCGTGTTCCACTTCCCATTCAGCCCCCCCTTTCAAGCCCCCAGCTAATGAGGCTTTTCTTTCTCAGCATCTCATATACTAATTACTCCTTCTTGGCACTTAGTAATCTGCACCACTTAGCCCAGATTACTTGGCCCTTGTACTCCTCCTGTTGCTCAGCAGAGCTGAGGGCTTCTCTCTGTGTGAGTGCAGAGACACAGGGAACAGGTGGGGTTAAGAACCTTAGGAGGGATGGAAGGAAGATGAGGTGGAGCTGGTGAGGCCACGGTGACGTCGGTGGTACCATATATGAGTAGATTGGAGGTTCCAGGGAGGAGGATGAGGACAAGTCTGAAAGGACTGGTGCAAATGTAAATAGAATGATGACTATGTGGTATACTGGTTTAATAACCTAGCGCCTAGTGACAGTGGAGGATCATCTGAAGGGGGCACATCAGACGAGAGAGTACGTCATGCAGGTACAAGACAAAGGATCTCTTTTCTTGGGGAGGTACATACTGTAACAGGGTCACTGGAGTTATATGGCAGGGGAAGACATCATGTGGCAAATGAAGGGCAAGATCTGCAGCAGGGAAATGCAAGTTATCTCACTCTATTTTTAAAGCTGACTCCATTCTCCTGCTGGTAATCTGAATTTACAGTTCAATGTCCCTCTCAGCTGTAATGGCATCTCCTTCCGAGACATGGTGGAAGCTTTAGGTTTGCTCTTACTTATTAACAGTCCTACCCATTCTGGTAGCCACTTACTAGGCCCCATTTTTTCCAACCTAGAATCAGTCAACATCCTACGGCCTTATTTGTTCAGCACATCTTGCTGTGCCATTTGGAAGTGTCAGCACTGCATCTGCCAGGGACAAATCTCATTCCAAGGCAACTGCCAGCAATTGTAGCGCCGCTTGCCTCCTCCGTCCACCTTTTTCTTCAGATACCACAATTGCTGCTCATTCTGTAACCTTCTGGCTGACCATGCCGTCATTAGACTAGCTCCTCCCAAAGCTTTTCTGAACCTCAGTTTCCATCCTTCAGCTCCCTGGTACACAGATGAGTATCGCACAAATAAGATGGACTGCAAAATAATGGAATGCCTTTCATGATGCTTCGGTGCTGCTAAGGGAGGACCTGGCTTGGTAGTTTGGGTTGGACGGTTCTTATTGGAGCAGGGTGAAGTCTGATTTGCATAAATCTGGGTCCAAACTGAAGTGGCATGGTGTGCAAAATAACAATGGATTGGGATGTGGCCGGGTAATTACCAGTGGCTGAAGTTAATTCAAGCATTTCATCCATCACTTTTTTGTATACTTTAGTGTGTTGCCCTAAGTGGGAGAGGTATACCCAGACGTGCGTCCCGTGCACACTGTGTCAATGGAAACAAGCTGTACCTGGCTGATGAGCCCATAACTAGGGTGAAAGTTGTCCTGGGTTGTTTGTTTTTCTGGCCCAGGCAGTCCCTGGCTTGGCAGCTCGGGCTGGACTGTTTTGATTGGAGTAGGGCCAAGACTCAGGGAAACCTTCCTGCACAAAAACAGTCCCTAGAGGCATATTCCTCTATCTGCGGAATGCAGCACACATAGAATGCAGCACACATAGAAAGAGGAAAAAACATGTGTGGACAATAGCGCAACACAGTGATTCTTGCTGTGTTGCATTACTCCAGAATTTTTAAGCCACTCAAAGCCATGCAAAGTGGCTTTGTGTGGCTTCAAAAATTTGATTTAGAGGTTTGCGTCTGGTTCGTTGGCAGATATCCCATTGCCGACCACCTCTAAATGAGATCCCAGATCAGAAGGAAGACATCCCGGTGACTGACCCTCTATGTTGCCTTTAACTACCTGGGGTACCACTTACAAGTAAAAAAAATGGGTTTTGAGGTGTTTTCTCAAATCTTCAACATGATGTGCTAAGCTTTGTTAATAAGGGATGAGTGTTTTTTAATTTTTTCAGTTTTTGTTATAGCGCAAACTCGATCTTAATGGAGCGTTGTATATGAGTTCTAGTTACATTACACGAGGTGACATTATTTGTATTTTTTTAGCTAAGGGGAGATTAAGTTATTTGCCTAGAATCACAGTATGTTGACGTGGCGCCGAGATTCGACTCTGGTCCCCAGATTCAAAGTCGGCAGCTCTGGCCCTGACGCCACATCCTCTCCCTTTCTATTGTCCTCTCACAGTCTTTTGGCCAAAGTAGTTGCTTCTGTATTTCTGAGTTTTAAAGCACAGCCCTTGTCCCGGGCAGTAACACTTGTGTTGTTCTAATTTGCATAAAATATTTGAGTAGAATAACCCCAGCAATCTCGACTTTGGAAGTTTGTTTGAAGCTGCATTTTACTTGACCAGGGGGTGTTGGAACTGCAGTGACTTGGTTCATGTTGCAGCTGAAACGTTCACATTTGTTGCTTGGAACTGCAGACAGTCTTATTTTCATACCTAAAATATGCTGATGGAGTTGTGTCTAAAAGGCGCTGATGGAGCGGAGTTTAAAAAGCAAAGCCCTGTGGCAGCGACGTCTCTGCACATAATATCGTAACTAAAGACCCCTCAAGAATTACTCTGATTTTCTTTTGAATTTGCTGAGATAAAATTTGAGACTGTGTAAATTTCACACGTTTGAGGATTAGCTGATTAGACACGTTATTGTTTCTTTCTTGGGCGCTGGAGGCCAGCCTCAGATCTTTTGTAGGAGATCTAAGATCCCTGTTATTGCACATGCCACTGGACTTTAGCTTTTTAACACAGGATGTTCCACTGGATTTACGCAGCCCAGTAATGGTGCGGTCTGCGCCTCCAGTATGTGCACATGTGGCGCTCTGGTCACACTATATGTCTGTTGTATGTTCATGTACGTGTAGGTTTAGAACCCAGTAATGGTGCGGTCTGCGCCTCCAGTATGTGCACATGTGGCGCTCTGGTCACACAATATGTCTGTTGTATGTTCATGTACGTGTAGGTTTAGAACCCAGTAATGGTGCGGTCTGCGCCTCCAGTATGTGCACATGTGGCGCTCTGGTCACACTATATCTCTGTTGTATGTTCATGTACACGTAGGTTTAGAACCCAGGCATGGTGCGGTCTGCGCTTCCAGTATGTGCACATGTGGCGCTCTGGTCACACTATTTGTCTGTTGTATGTTCATGTACGTGTAGGTTTAGAACCCAGTAATGGTGCGGTCTGCGCCTCCAGTATGTGCACATGTGGCACTCTGGTCACACTATATGTCTGTCGTATGTTCATGTATGTGTAGGTTTAGAACCCAGTAATGGTGCGGTCTGCGCTTCCAGTATGTGCACATGTGGCGCTCTGGTCACACTATTTGTCTGTTGTATGTTCATGTATGTGTAAGTTTAGAACCCAGTAATGGTGCGGTCTGTGCTTCCAGTATGTGCACATGTGGCGCTCTGGTCACACTATATGTCTGTTGTATGTTCATGTATGTGTAAGTTTAGAACCCAGTAATGGTGCGGTCTGTGCTTCCAGTATGTGCACATGTGGCGCTCTGGTCACACTATATGTCTGTCGTAAGTGTTCATGTATGTGTAGGTTTAGAACCCAGTAATGGTGCGGTCTGCGCTTCCAGTATGTGCACATGTGGTGCTCTGGTCACCCTATATGTCCGTTATATGTTCAAGTGCACGTAGGTTTAGAACCCAGTAATGGTGCGGTCTGCGCCTCCAGTATGTGCACATGTGGCGCTCTGGTCACACTATATCTCTGTTGTATGTTCATGTATGTGTAGGTTTAGAACCCAGTAATGGTGCGGTCTGCGCTTCCAGTATGTGCACATGTGGCGCTCTGGTCACACTATATGTCTGTTGTATGTTCATGTACGTGTAGGTTTAGAACCCAGTAATGGTGCGGTCTGCGCCTCCAGTATGTGCACATGTGGCGCTCTGGTCACACTATATGTCTGTCGTATGTTCATGTACGTGTAGGTTTAGAACCCAGTAATGGTGCGGTCTGCGCCTCCAGTATGTGCACATGTGGCGCTCTGGTCACACTATATCTCTGTTGTATGTTCATGTACACGTAGGTTTAGGACCCAGTAATGGTGCGGTCTGCGCCTCCAGTATGTGCACATGTGGCGCTCTGGTCACACTATATCTCTGTTGTATGTTCATGTACACGTAGGTTTAGAACCCAGTAATGGTGCGGTCTGCGCCTCCAGTATGTGCACATGTGGCGCTCTGGTCACACTATATCTCTGTTGTATGTTCATGTACACGTAGGTTTAGAACCCAGGCATGGTGCGGTCTGCGTATGTGCACATGTGGCGCTCTGGTCACACTATATGTCTGTCGTATGTTCAGGTATGTGTAGGTTTAGAACCCAGTAATGGTGCGGTCTGTGCTTCCAGCATGTGCACATGTGGCGCTCTGGTCACACTATATGTCTGTTGTATGTTCATGTATGTGTAAGTTTAGAAACCAGTAATGGTGCGGTCTGTGCTTCCAGTATGTGCACATGTGGCGCTCTGGTCACACTATATGTCTGTCGTATGTTCATGTATGTGTAGGTTTAGAACCCAGTAATGGTGCGGTCTGCGCTTCCAGTATGTGCACATGTGGCGCTCTGGTCACACTATATCTCTGTTGTATGTTCATGTACACGTAGGTTTAGAACCCAGGCATGGTGCGGTCTGCGCTTCCAGTATGTGCACATGTGGCGCTCTGGTCACACTATTTGTCTGTTGTATGTTCATGTATGTGTAAGTTTAGAACCCAGTAATGGTGCGGTCTGTGCTTCCAGTATGTGCACATGTGGCGCTCTGGTCACACTATATGTCTGTCGTATGTTCATGTATGTGTAGGTTTAGAACCCAGTAATGGTGCGGTCTGTGCTTCCAGTATGTGCACATGTGGCGCTCTGGACACCCTATATGTCCGTTATATGTTCAAGTGCACGTAGGTTTAGAACCCAGTAATGGTGCGGTCTGTGCCTCCAGTATGTGCACATGTGGCGCTCTGGTCACACTATGGCCCTCATTCTGACCTTGGCGGTCTTTTCGCAAGACCGCTGAGTTACCGCCGCGGTGAAGACCGCCGACCGCGGCGGTGTGCCGCTGTGCGCATTCTGACCGCTGGGAGCGTTCCGCCGGAAAACCGCCAGCAGCCACACTGGCGGTCGGCGGGAAAGTGGAGACTGGTCAACCTCCACCGCCACGCCAGCAGAACACCGCCCACAGAATTACGACCCACATTTCTGTGTGGCGGTCTTCTGTTGGCGGTCTTCTGTTGGCGGTCACGTCCCTATGGCTCCCGTCGCCTCCCGGAGGACCAACGCACAAGGTAAGTTGATCGTCCGTGAGGGGAGGGGGTGGGGGGGTGTTGTGTGATGTGGGCGTGCATGGGGGTGTGCGTGTGAGTGTGTAGAGTGGGTGTGTGAGTGCGTGTATGCGGGCGGGGGGTGCTGCTGTGTCTATGGGTAATGTGTGCTGTTCGGCAGGTGCGCATGTCGGCATGTATGTGTGCGGGTATGTGTCCCCGTTGTGTATGTGTGTGTAGGGGGCGTGTATATGTGCATGTTGGGGGTGTGTGCATGTCGGGGTACATGTATGTGCATGTCGGGGTGGGGGTGGGGAGGGGGTTCGTACCACCTCTGGGGGGTGGCAGGGGGGTGGAGGGTGTGGGGGGAGGACTCGGGTGGGTAGTGGGGGGTGGGGGAGACCCCTATCAGTGCCAGGGAAGGAATTCCCTGGCCCCGATAGTGCTTACCGCCATGGTTCGCACGGCGGTTCCCGCCCGCAAGAAACCGCGGCGGTAGGCAGGGTCATAATACCCTTGGCGGTCTTGGGACGACCGCCGGGCCGGAGTGCGCAAACTCCAGCCCCGCGGTCATGACCGCCGCGGCGGTCGGAGTGGAGAAGTAGCGGTCGGTCGCGGCGGGGACCGCCGCGGTCAGAATGCCATTTTTAATACCGCCGGTCTGTTCGCGGTCCGACCGCCGGTCTGTTCGCCGACCGCCAGGGTCAGAATGAGGGCCTATATGTCTGTCGTATGTTCATGTATGTGTAGGTTTAGAACCCAGTAATGGTGCGGTCTGTGCTTCCAGCATGTGCACATGTGGCGCTCTGGTCACACTATATGTCTGTCGTATGTTCATGTATGTGTAGGTTTAGAACCCAGTAATGGTGCGGTCTGCGCTTCCAGTATGTGCACATGTGGCGCTCTGGTCACCCTATATGTCCGTTATATGTTCAAGTGCACGTAGGTTTAGAACCCAGTAATGGTGCGGTCTGTGCCTCCAGTATGTGCACATGTGGCGCTCTGGTCACACTATATGTCTGTCGTATGTTCATGTATGTGTAGGTTTAGAACCCAGTAATGGTGCGGTCTGTGCTTCCAGCATGTGCACATGTGGCGCTCTGGTCACACAATATGTCTGTTGTATGTTCATGTACGTGTAGGTTTAGAACCCAGTAATGGTGCGGTCTGCGCCTCCAGTATGTGCACATGTGGCGCTCTGGTCACACTATATCTCTGTTGTATGTTCATGTACACGTAGGTTTAGAACCCAGCCATGGTGCGGTCTGCGCTTCCAGTATGTGCACATGTGGCGCTCTGGTCACACTATGGGCCTGATTCTAACTTTGGAGGACGGTGTTAAACCGTCCCAAAAGTGGCGGATATACCACCTACCGTATTACGAGTTCCATAGGATATAATGGACTCGTAATACGGTAGGTGGTATATCCGCCACTTTTGGGACGGTTTAACACCGTCCTCCAAAGTTAGAATCAGGCCCTATATGTCTGTCGTATGTTCATGTATGTGTAGGTTTAGAACCCAGTAATGGTGCGGTCTGTGCTTCCAGTATGTGCACATGTGGCGCTCTGGTCACACTATGGGCCTGATTCTAACTTTGGAGGACGGTGTTAAACCGTCCCAAAAGTGGCGGATATACCACCTACCGTATTACGAGTTCCATAGGATATAATGGACTCGTAATACGGTAGGTGGTATATCCGCCACTTTTGGGACGGTTTAACACCGTCCTCCAAAGTTAGAATCAGGCCCTATATCTCTGTTGTATTTTCATGTACAAGTAGGTTTAGAACCCAGGCATGGTGCGGTCTGCGCTTCCAGTATGTGCACATGTGGCACTCTGGTCACACTATTTGTCTGTTGTATGTTCATGTATGTGTAAGTTTAGAACCCAGTAATGGTGCGGTCTGTGCTTCCAGTATGTGCACATGTGGCGCTCTGGTCACACTATATGTCTGTCGTAAGTGTTCATGTATGTGTAGGTTTAGAACCCAGTAATGGTGCGGTCTGCGCTTTCAGTATGTGCACATGTGGTGCTCTGGTCACCCTATATGTCCGTTATATGTTCAAGTGCACGTAGGTTTAGAACCCAGTAATGGTGCGGTCTGTGCCTCCAGTATGTGCACATGTGGCGCTCTGGTCACACTATGAGGGTCATTCTGACCCTGGCGGCCGGTGGCCGCCAGGGCCACCGACCACGGGAGCACCGCCAACAGGCTGGCGGTGCTCCAATGAGCATTCTGACCGCAGCGGTTCAGCCGCGGTCAGAAGCGGAAAGTCAGCGGTCTCCCGCTGACTTTCCGCTGCTCATTGGAATCCTCCATGGCTGCGGAGCGCGCTCCGCAGCCATGAGGATTCTGACCCCCCCTACCGCCATCCAGTTCATGGCGGGAAAGCCGCCATGAACAGGATGGCGGTAGGGGGGGTCGCGGGGCCCCTGGGGGCCCCTGCCGTGCCCATGCCAATGGCATGGGCACGGCAGGGGCCCCCGTAAGAGGGCCCCAAAATGTATTTCACTGTCTGCCTTGCAGACAGTGAAATACGCGACGGGTGCAGTAGCACCCGTCGCACCTTCCCACTCCGCCGGCTCGATTACGAGCCGGCATCCTCGTGGGAAGGTCGTTTTCCCCTGGGCTGGCGGGCGGTTTAACTGGAACCGCCCGCCAGCCCAGGGGAAAACTCGTAATACCCGCCGCGGTCTTTTGACCGCGGCGCGGTAATTTGGAGGGCGGGATCCTGGCGGGCGGCCTCCGCCGCCCGCCAGGGTCATAATGAGGCCCTCTATGTCTGTCGTATGTTCATGTATGTGTAGGTTTAGAACCCAGTAATGGTGCGGTCTGTGCTTCCAGCATGTGCACATGTGGCGCTATGGTCACACTATATGTCTGTTGTATGTTCATGTACGTGTAGGTTTAGAACCCAGTAATGGTGCGGTCTGTGCTTCCAGTATGTGCACATGTGGCGCTCTGGTCACACTATATCTCTGTTGTATGTTCATGTACACGTAGGTTTAGAACCCAGTAATGGTGCGGTCTGTGTTTCCAGTATGTGCACATGTGGCGCTCTGGTCACCCTATATGTCCGTTATATGTTCAAGTGCACGTAGGTTTAGAACCCAGTAATGGTGCGGTCTGTGCCTCCAGTATGTGCACATGTGGCGCTCTGGTCACACTATATGTCTGTTGTATGTTCATGTATGTGTAGGTTTAGAACCCAGTAATGGTGCGGTCTGTGCTTCCAGCATGTGCACATGTGGCGCTCTGGTCACACTATATGTCTGTCGTATGTTCATGTATGTGTAGGTTTAGAACCCAGTAATGGTGCGGTCTGCGCTTCCAGTATGTGCACATGTGGCGCTCTGGTCACCCTATATGTCCGTTATATGTTCAAGTGCACGTAGGTTTAGAACCCAGTAATGGTGCGGTCTGTGCCTCCAGTATGTGCACATGTGGCGCTCTGGTCACACTATTTGTCTGTTGTATGTTCATGTATGTGTAAGTTTAGAACCCAGTAATGGTGCGGTCTGTGCTTCCAGTATGTGCACATGTGGCGCTCTGGTCACACTATTTGTCTGTTGTATGTTCATGTATGTGTAAGTTTAGGACCCAGTAATGGTGCGGTCTGCGCTTCCAGTATGTGCACATGTGGCGCTCTGGTCACACTATATGTCTGTTGTATGTTCATGTATGTGTAGGTTTAGGACCCAGTAATGGTGCGGTCTGCGCCTCCAGTATGTGCACATGTGGCGCTCTGGTCACACTATTTGTCTGTCGTATGTTCATGTATGTGTAGGTTTAGAACCCAGTAATGGTGCGGTCTGCGCTTCCACTATGTGCACATGTGGCGCTCTGGTCACACTATATCTCTGTTGTATGTTCATGTACACGTAGGTTTAGAACCCAGTAATGGTGCGGTCTGTGCCTCCAGTATGTGCACATGTGGCGCTCTGGTCACACTATATGTCTGTCGTATGTTCATGTATATGTAGGTTTAGAACCCAGTAATGGTGCGGTCTGCGCTTCCAGTATGTGCACATGTGGGGCTCTGGTCACACCATATGTCTGTTGTATGTTCATGTATGTGTAGGTTTAGAACCCAGTAATGGTGCGGTCTGTGCTTCCAGTATGTGAACATGTGGCGCTCTGGTCACACTATATCTCTGTTGTATGTTCATGTACAAGTAGGTTTAGAACCCAGTAATGGTGCGGTCTGCGCTTCCAGTATGTGCACATGTGGCGCTCTGGTCACACCATATGTCTGTTGTATGTTCATGTATGTGTAGGTTTAGAACCCAGTAATGGTGCGGTCTGCGCTTCCAGTATGTGCACATGTGGCGCTCTGGTCACACCATATGTCTGTTGTATGTTCATGTATGTGTAGGTTTAGGACCCAGTAATGCTGCGGTCTGCACTTCCAGTATGTGCACATGTGGCGCTCTGGTCACACTATATCTCTGTTGTATGTTCATGTACATGTACGTTTAGGACCCAGTAATGGTGCGGTCTGTGCTTCCAGTATGTGCACATGTGGCGCTCTGGTCACACTATTTGTCTGTTGTATGTTCATGTATGTGTAAGTTTAGGACCCAGTAATGGTGCGGTCTGCGCTTCCAGTATGTGCACATGTGGCGCTCTGGTCACACTATATGTCTGTTGTATGTTCATGTATGTGTAGGTTTAGGACCCAGTAATGGTGCGGTCTGCGCTTCCAGTATGTGCACATGTGGCGCTCTGGTCACACTATGGCCCTCATTACGAGCCTGGCGGTCTGTGACCGCCAGGCTCGCGGTTGGCGGGAGCACCGCCGACAGCCTGGCGGTGCCCCTTAGGGCATTCTGACCGCGGCGCTTTGGCCGCGGTCAGTGCAGGAAAACCGGCGGTCTCCCGCCGGTTTTCCGCTGCCCGTCAGAATCCTCCAAGGCGGCGCAGCATGCTGCGCCGCCTTGGGGATTCTGACACCCCCTACCGCCATCCTGTTCCTGGCGGTTCGCCCGCCAGGAACAGGATGGCGGTAGGGGGTGTCGCGGGGCCCCTGGGGGCCCCTGCAGTGCCCATGCCAATGGCATGGGCACTGCAGGGGCCCCCGTAAGAGGGCCCCGCTTGTATTTCACTGTCTGCATAGCAGACAGTGAAATACGCGACGGGTGCAGTAGCACCCGTCGCACCTTCCCACTCCGCCGGCTCGATTCCGAGCCGGCGTCCTCGTGGGAAGGTTGTTTCCCGCTGGGCAGGCGGGCGGCCTTAAGGCGGCCGCCCGCCTGCCCAGCGGGAAACTCAGAATGCCGGCCGCGGTCTTCAGACCGCGGTGCGGTATTCCTGCGGCGCAACTTTGGCGGGCGGCCTCCGCCGCCCGTCAAAGTTGTAATGAGGGCCTATATGTCTGTTGTATGTTCATGTATGTGTAGGTTTAGGACCCAGTAATGGTGCGGTCTGCGCCTCCAGTATGTGCACATGTGGCGCTCTGGTCACACTATATCTCTGTTGTATGTTCATGTACATGTAGGTTTAGGACCCAGTAATGGTGCGGTCTGTGCTTCCAGTATGTGCACATGTGGCGCTCTGGTCACACTATATCTCTGTTGTATGTTCATGTACATGTAGGTTTAGGACCCAGTAATGCTGCGGTCTGCGCTTCCAGTATGTGCACATGTGGCGCTCTGGTCACACTATATGTCTGATGTATGTTCATGTATGTGTAGGTTTAGGACCCAGTAATGGTGCGGTCTGTGCCTCCAGTATGTGCACGTGTGCTCTGGTCACACCATATGTCTGTTGTATGTTCATGTATGTGTAGGTTTAGGACCCAGTAATGGTGCGGTCTGCGCTTCCAGTATGTGCACATGTGGCGCTCTGGTCAAACTATATCTCTGTTGTATGTTCATGTACATGTAGGTTTAGGACCCAGTAATGGTGCGGTCTGTGCTTCCAGTATGTGCACATGTGGCGCTCTGGTCACACTATATCTCTGTTGTATGTTCATGTACATGTAGGTTTAGGACCCAGTAATGCTGCGGTCTGCGCTTCCAGTATGTGCACATGTGGCGCTCTGGTCACACCATATGTCTGTTGTATGTTCATGTATGTGTAGGTTTAGGACCCAGTAATGGTGCGGTCTGCGCTTCCAGTATGTGCACATGTGGTGCTCTGGTCACACTATATCTCTGTTGTATGTTCATGTACATGTAGGTTTAGGACCCAGTAATGGTGCGGGCTGTGCTTCCAGTATGTGCACATGTGGCGCTCTGGTCACACTATATCTCTGTTGTATGTTCATGTACACGTAGGTTTAGAACCCAGGCATGGTGCGGTCTGCGCTTCCAGTATGTGCACATGTGGCGCTCTGGTCACACTATATGTCTGTTGTATGTTCATGTATGTGTAGGTTTAGGACCCAGTAATGCTGCGGTCTGCACTTCCAGTATGTGCACGTGTGCTCTGGTCACACTATATCTCTGTTGTATGTTCATGTACATGTAGGTTTAGGACCCAGTAATGGTGCGGTCTGTGCTTCCAGTATGTGCACATGTGGCGCTCTGGTCACACTATATGTCTGTTGTATGTTCATGTATGTGTAGGTTTAGGACCCAGTAATGGTGCGGTCTGCGCCTCCAGTATGTGCACATGTGGCGCTCTGGTCACACTATATCTCTGTTGTATGTTCATGTACATGTAGGTTTAGGACCCAGTAATGGTGCGGTCTGTGCTTCCAGTATGTGCACGTGTGCTCTGGTCACACTATATCTCTGTTGTATGTTCATGTACACGTAGGTTTAGGACCCAGTAATGGTGCGGTCTGCGCCTCCAGTATGTGCACATGTGGCGCTCTGGTCACACTATATCTCTGTTGTATGTTCATGTATGTGTAGGTTTAGGACCCAGTAATGGTGCGGTCTGCGCTTCCAGTATGTGCACATGTGGCGCTCTGGTCACACCATATGTCTGTTGTATGTTCATGTATGTGTAGGTTTAGGACCCAGTAATGCTGCGGTCTGCACTTCCAGTATGTGCACATGTGGCGCTCTGGTCACACCATATGTCTGTTGTATGTTCATGTACGTGTAGGTTTAGGACCCAGTAATGCTGCGGTCTGCACTTCCAGTATGTGCACATGTGGCGCTCTGGTCACACTATATCTCTGTTGTATGTTCATGTACATGTAGGTTTAGGACCCAGTAATGGTGCGGTCTGTGCCTCCAGTATGTGCACGTGTGCTCTGGTCACACTATATCTCTGTTGTATGTTCATGTACATGTAGGTTTAGGACCCAGTAATGCTGCGGCCTGCACTTCCAGTATGTGCACGTGTGCTCTGGTCACACTATATCTCTGTTGTATGTTCATGTACATGTAGGTTTAGGACCCAGTAATGGTGCGGTCTGTGCTTCCAGTATGTGCACATGTGGCGCTCTGGTCACACTATATGTCTGTTGTATGTTCATGTATGTGTAGGTTTAGGACCCAGTAATGGTGCGGTCTGCGCCTCCAGTATGTGCACATGTGGCGCTCTGGTCACACTATATCTCTGTTGTATGTTCATGTACATGTAGGTTTAGGACCCAGTAATGGTGCGGGCTGTGCTTCCAGTATGTGCACATGTGGCGCTCTGGTCACACTATATCTCTGTTGTATGTTCATGTACACGTAGGTTTAGAACCCAGGCATGGTGCGGTCTGCGCTTCCAGTATGTGCACATGTGGCGCTCTGGTCACACTATATGTCTGTTGTATGTTCATGTATGTGTAGGTTTAGGACCCAGTAATGCTGCGGTCTGCACTTCCAGTATGTGCACGTGTGCTCTGGTCACACTATATCTCTGTTGTATGTTCATGTACATGTAGGTTTAGGACCCAGTAATGGTGCGGTCTGTGCTTCCAGTATGTGCACATGTGGCGCTCTGGTCACACTATATGTCTGTTGTATGTTCATGTATGTGTAGGTTTAGGACCCAGTAATGGTGCGGTCTGCGCCTCCAGTATGTGCACATGTGGCGCTCTGGTCACACTATATCTCTGTTGTATGTTCATGTACATGTAGGTTTAGGACCCAGTAATGGTGCGGTCTGTGCTTCCAGTATGTGCACGTGTGCTCTGGTCACACTATATCTCTGTTGTATGTTCATGTACACGTAGGTTTAGGACCCAGTAATGGTGCGGTCTGCGCCTCCAGTATGTGCACATGTGGCGCTCTGGTCACACTATATCTCTGTTGTATGTTCATGTATGTGTAGGTTTAGGACCCAGTAATGGTGCGGTCTGCGCTTCCAGTATGTGCACATGTGGCGCTCTGGTCACACCATATGTCTGTTGTATGTTCATGTATGTGTAGGTTTAGGACCCAGTAATGCTGCGGTCTGCACTTCCAGTATGTGCACATGTGGCGCTCTGGTCACACCATATGTCTGTTGTATGTTCATGTACGTGTAGGTTTAGGACCCAGTAATGCTGCGGTCTGCACTTCCAGTATGTGCACATGTGGCGCTCTGGTCACACTATATCTCTGTTGTATGTTCATGTACATGTAGGTTTAGGACCCAGTAATGGTGCGGTCTGTGCCTCCAGTATGTGCACGTGTGCTCTGGTCACACTATATCTCTGTTGTATGTTCATGTACATGTAGGTTTAGGACCCAGTAATGCTGCGGCCTGCACTTCCAGTATGTGCACGTGTGCTCTGGTCACACTATATCTCTGTTGTATGTTCATGTACATGTAGGTTTAGGACCCAGTAATGGTGCGGTCTGTGCTTCCAGTATGTGCACATGTGGCGCTCTGGTCACACTATATGTCTGTTGTATGTTCATGTATGTGTAGGTTTAGGACCCAGTAATGGTGCGGTCTGCGCCTCCAGTATGTGCACATGTGGCGCTCTGGTCACACTATATCTCTGTTGTATGTTCATGTACATGTAGGTTTAGGACCCAGTAATGGTGCGGTCTGTGCTTCCAGTATGTGCACGTGTGCTCTGGTCACACTATATCTCTGTTGTATGTTCATGTACACGTAGGTTTAGGACCCAGTAATGGTGCGGTCTGCGCCTCCAGTATGTGCACATGTGGCGCTCTGGTCACACTATATCTCTGTTGTATGTTCATGTATGTGTAGGTTTAGGACCCAGTAATGGTGCGGTCTGTGCTTCCAGTATGTGCACATGTGGTGCTCTGGTCACACCATATGTCTGTTGTATGTTCATGTATGTGTAGGTTTAGGACCCAGTAATGCTGCGGTCTGCACTTCCAGTATGTGCACATGTGGCGCTCTGGTCACACCATATGTCTGTTGTATGTTCATGTACGTGTAGGTTTAGGACCCAGTAATGCTGCGGTCTGCACTTCCAGTATGTGCACATGTGGCGCTCTGGTCACACTATATCTCTGTTGTATGTTCATGTACATGTAGGTTTAGGACCCAGTAATGGTGCGGTCTGTGCCTCCAGTATGTGCACGTGTGCTCTGGTCACACTATATCTCTGTTGTATGTTCATGTACATGTAGGTTTAGGACCCAGTAATGCTGCGGTCTGCACTTCCAGTATGTGCACATGTGGCGCTCTGGTCACACTATATCTCTGTAGTATGTTCATGTACATGTAGGTTTAGGACCCAGTAATGGTGCGGTCTGTGCTTCCAGTATGTGCACGTGTGCTCTGGTCACACTATATCTCTGTTGTATGTTCATGTACATGTAGGTTTAGGACCCAGTAATGGTGCGGTCTGCGCTTCCAGTATATGCACATGTGGCGCTCTGGTCACACTATATCTCTGTTGTATGTTCATGTACATGTAGGTTTAGGACCCAGTAATGGTGCGGTCTGCGCTTCCAGTATATGCACATGTGGCGCTCTGGTCACACTATATCTCTGTTGTATGTTCATGTACATGTAGATTTAGGACCCAGTAATGGTGTGGTCTGCGCCTCCAGTATGTGCACGTGTGCTCTGGTCACACTATATCTCTGTTGTATGTTCATGTACATGTAGGTTTAGGACCCAGTAATGGTGCGGTCTGTGCCTCCAGTATGTGCACGTGTGCTCTGGTCACACTATATGTCTGTCGTATGTTCATGTACGTGTAGGTTTAGGACCCAGTAATGGTGCGGTCTGTGCTTCCAGTATGTGCACATGTGGCGCTCTGGTCACACTATATCTCTGTTGTATGTTCATGTACGTGTAGGTTTAGGACCCAGTAATGGTGCGGTCTGTGCTTCCAGTATGTGCACGTGTGCTCTGGTCACACTATATCTCTGTTGTATGTTCATGTACGTGTAGGTTTAGGACCCAGTAATGGTGCGGTCTGCGCCTCCAGTATGTGCACGTGTGCTCTGGTCACACTATATGTCTGTTGTATGTTCATGTATGTGTAGGTTTAGAACCCAGTAATGCTGCGGTCTGTGCTTCCAGTATGTGCACGTGTGCTCTGGTCACACTATATCTCTGTTGTATGTTCATGTACATGTAGGTTTAGGACCCAGTAATGGTGCGGTCTGTGCTACCAGCATGTGCACGTGTGCTCTGGTCACACTATATCTCTGTTGTATGTTCATGTACATGTAGGTTTAGGACCCAGTAATGGTGCGGTCTGTGCTTCCAGTATGTGCACGTGTGCTCTGGTCACACTATATCTCTGTTGTATGTTCATGTACATGTAGGTTTAGGACCCAGTAATGGTGCGGTCTGTGCTTCCAGTATGTGCACGTGTGCTCTGGTCACACTATATCTCTGTTGTATGTTCATGTACATGTAGGTTTAGGACCCAGTAATGGTGCGGTCTGTGCTTCCAGTATGTGCACATGTGGCGCTCTGGTCACACTATATGTCTGTTGTATGTTCATGTACGTGTAGGTTTAGAACCCAGTAATGGTGCGGTCTGCGCTTCCAGTATGTGCACATGTGGCGCTCTGGTCACACTATATGTCTGTCGTATGTTCATGTACGTGTAGGTTTAGAACCCAGTAATGGTGCGGTCTGCGCTTCCAGTATGTGCACATGTGGCGCTCTGGTCACACTATATGTCTGTCGTATGTTCATGTACGTGTAGGTTTAGGACCCAGTAATGGTGCGGTCTGCGCTTCCAGTATGTGCACATGTGGCGCTCTGGTCACACTATATGTCTGTCGTATGTTCATGTATATGTAGGTTTAGGACCCAGTAATGGTGCGGTCTGCGCTTCCAGTATGTGCACATGTGGCGCTCTGGTCACACTATATGTCTGTCGTATGTTCATGTATGTGTAGGTTTAGGACCCAGTAATGGTGCGGTCTGTACTTCCAGTATGTGCACATGTGGCGCTCTGGTCACACTATATCTCTGTCGTATGTTCATGTATGTGTAGGTTTAGGACCCAGTAATGGTGCGGTCTGTGCTTCCAGTATGTGCACGTGTGCTCTGGTCACACTATATCTCTGTTGTATGTTCATGTACATGTAGATTTAGGACCCAGTAATGGTGCGGTCTGCGCCTCCAGTATGTGCACGTGTGCTCTGGTCACACTATATCTCTGTTGTATGTTCATGTACATGTAGGTTTAGGACCCAGTAATGGTGCGGTCTGTGCTTCCAGTATGTGCACATGTGGCGCTCTGGTCACACTATATCTCTGTAGTATGTTCATGTACACGTAGGTTTAGGACCCAGTAATGGTGCGGTCTGTGCTTCCAGCATGTGCACGTGTGCTCTGGTCACACTATATCTCTGTTGTATGTTCATGTACATGTAGGTTTAGGACCCAGTAATGGTGCGGTCTGTGCTTCCAGTATGTGCACATGTGGCGCTCTGGTCACACTATATCTCTGTAGTATGTTCATGTACACGTAGGTTTAGGACCCAGTAATGGTGCGGTCTGTGCTTCCAGTATGTGCACGTGTGCTCTGGTCACACTATATCTCTGTTGTACATCCATGTATGGCAGTGTAAGATTTCATGAACTGCAGCAGCAGGTTGAGATCTGTGTACTTGCAGTTTTCATTGCAACCTTCTCTAAGGTTTGTGAAAGCCTTGTGCTTTTCGGCTGGCCACATCAACGAGAAAATCATGAGTTGTGCTACATTTTATGCAGAAGGCTCGTATTTCACATTAACAAGGCGGTTCTGCATAAGCTGTCACCACTTAAGCCCTAGTCATACAGGTAAACTCCACCATAAAGGTAAGTTCATGACCAAATGAATCTATTTTTTCCACCTTCCTGGAATTCCAAAAGGGACCCCTAGCAGGGGTAGATGCATTTACCACTGTGGATTTATTGCTGTGGATTTCTCCACCACAGGTGTGAATGGCAATGCCATGTGACTCTTCCTAAAGGCTCCTTGTTTGTTGCTCTCCCTGCAGGAGGTGCATAGGCCTCCTGTGCAGAGGCGCCATAGAGAGAGGGGATCCCAAGAGCATATTACAGGTAGTAACAGTATCATCATTCCACCACCGCAGACCCCTCTCTTCTTTCTGTGCTAGAAGTAGTTCCATCTCAAGGGTTTTTTAAAACCTTCTGCTTTGGTCTTTTGGGCACATACATTGGCCAATCTCCTTATCCTATTTTTCTAGCATGTGAAATTTTTTTATGCAAAAGGAGTTGAAGATGCATATTCTGTTTGAATAGGAAGATGGGCCTGCATTTCTTTCTCCACACAACTTATTTGAAGTATTTCTCGTTTACTTGTCTCTTGTTATTCGTGAACATTTTATCCATAATTGATATCATTCCATTTCCTCCGCGGTGGGAGTCCATATGTCTTGCACTCTGAGACCTTCAAGTAATGCCCAGGGTCATTCTTTTGCATCTAGTTTCTGCCATATTGCATGATGTGTTCTTGGGTAGGTATTTCGGCCTCCTCACTACTGAGTCTAGTCAGAAAGCAGCCTCGTGCGGCTCTCCCTTGGTGCACTCACTCCCTGCCAGTTGCATGGAGGTCGGTTTTATGGTGCAGGACTTCCAGGTGTGCCTGGTTTGCATTTTTGGGCTCCTATGCCCCAGCATCCTACAGGCCAGGCATGTGGCTGTCTTGGTGACAGATGTTAGCATGGAGATTGCCTATACCAGGATTATTGCCTCAGGTACTCCTGCAATGGCGCAACTATGCCCTCTTTTGCATTTTTAGAGGAAAATTGCTATGTTTCCTGAGGGTCATTTTTCTCTGGTGAAAAATGGTTTATACTTTCTGTGAGAGACACGCAGTATGTTATATCGACGTTCATAGTACCTATACCTTGTCTTCAAATCCCACGCTATCCTTGTGGGTTTTTTAAGTGTATGGAATTATTTTTCCCTGCATTCAATGTTTGCATATATTTTAGATTTTTTAAATGCAAATAAAGGTTTTTAAATTTGGTAAGAGGGCAGACTGTTTACCATATGCATATTTTTAATAACAAGTTTTCTGGTAGAGTTAAAGAGTGGGCCAAGTTTTCCGGAGCACACCAGTGTTTTTCATCACTTTGGGCCTGATATAGTTCTTGGCAGAGGAGAATTCTCCATTACAGGCGTGATGGATATCCTGTCCACCGTATTACAGTCCCATTATTTCCGATGGAGATCATAATACGGCAGGTAGGATATCCGTCACGTTTGTGACAGAGTATTTATTCCATCCGCCAAGATCTAAATCAGGCCCTTTGTCTTTTGGTTGTAAGAGGGTGTCACAGTCAGAGCACCAAGCTCACCTGAGACTGCTTGACTAACCTTATGGTGTAGCTTCTTCTCATGGTATCTGGAGAGACAACTGGTTTCAAGAAAGTAGTCCTCCTTTTTTAGGCAGTCCCCAGTCAGCCTCACATATGCCCGGGCAGGATGCTGTGCCTTAAGTTGTGAGGAAGGTGACTGATGTATAGAGTTTGAAGACCTGTTTCTTTTAGATTCACTGCATGTGAATTTATCTTATATGAGACACTGAACATCTGGCCATCCTGGGCCAGTGTTGCACTTCCCTGGCATAGATCCATCTTATCTTGCTTGCATGAGGAATTGATAAATACTCCATCCCACGCTTGTTTGCCCCTTCACTGTACAAGTGCTTAGAAGCACCCAAAGACAGCATTAGTGCTGTACACTAATCACATTGAAATAAAATACAGAATAAAGGGGCTCAACTCTGCAATTTACCTGTTAATCCTGAACCTTCAGTATCTGCCCCCTTCTCACTCCTTGTGCCGCAGCATATTGACCCCGGGGGCAGCTTCCTGCCCCTCACCACTCTTTGCCAACATGGCAGCCTTGACAGCTATGATTCATTAGCAACCAAACGACTAGGGTGTTCCACCATCAGGCAACAATAGTTCTGTCTATTTATACACACAAAAGTTTGTCCATATAAATACAGGACCAGACCAAAGACTTCCTTAACTTCAGGAAACTTCTCAAGACCTGGCTGTTCGAGCAGTAGCAACACCTCTCCTCCCACCTTCTCCCCCTCCCCTCCTCAGCGGCTTGAGACCCTCACGGGTGAGTAGTGCGCTTTACAAATCCCTGATTGATTGATTGATTGATTATGCCTGCGCCAGGCATACTGTATGCATGTGGAGCGTTCCCCTATTAGGAGGCCCAGAAAAATGGCACAGTGGAATCTATGAGATTCCGCTGTGACATTTTTAGAATCATGTTTAACGCCTGCTCAGAACAGGCATTAACATGAGGCACACCATTATTTGTACACCATTTTTGGCGCTAATCCTGAAAAGTACCACAATAGCGTCAGAAATTATGACGCTATTGTTCCTAGCATGTGCCATGGTGCGCAGTATGTTAAATACGGCGCACACATAGTGGCATTAGGGGGGTACAATGGGGCACAAGAAAATTGCCGTTTCATGTAATGAAGCACTACTTTTTTAAACTCTGGGCCCAAGCGTTCATATGTCCCCTTCCAGACAACTATCACTTTTTTAGGTTGAGCCAACCAGGTGGCATAAGCTGCTTGGTTGTAAAAAGACCTATCCTGGGTTTACCATAAACTTAGAGATTATTACAGCATGCCCATAACTTATCATTGGTTGACTTTATTGTAACTTTTATTTGCTTGCTTCTTATTTGATGACTTTCCTTCTCCAAGCTTGTCCATCTTGTGTAAGTCCTCCCTGGAGCGCGTCTTCCTTACCATCTCCTTCCATCTCTCTGATTGGAGGCTTCTCTTCTTCCAGTGCCTACTAGTACTTTTACTGAACTCCTTTTTGCCTTTCTGCTTACCCACTCCATGATAGTGTATCTGTTTTACATCTTACTCCCTTGTGTGCTTTCCCCCCTGCAAAATACCCACCTCCCTGCACTCCATATTGCTATCTCCTTTGTGTTGCAAGCTCTCATTCGTGTGCGTCTCGCCCCTGCTAAGCTCACTTCAAACCTGTGCTCCCTGTTCCTGCCTCCCTCACGTTGCATGCTCTCGCTCACGTGGTCCACCACCTAATTCCCTGCCTTCTTCACATCCTTTCCCACCAGTATAGTTCTCCCGCCACACCGCCGTACTGCTATTCCTCATGTGCAGCTTTTTCCCCTCCCCCATTGACTCCCCATACATGCCAACATTTAAGAAGAGAAAAGTGGGAGATATCTAGAATAAAAACGGGAGAATGTATTTCTCCCATTGACTTCTATTGGGGCCTGTATCGGCTCACTGTTATGCATAGGATTGGCAAGTGTGCTGCTGCAGGATCTGATATTAGATACGCAAATGAGCCTTTTATTTTCCTTACCTGTCAGGAGCACGGAGAAAGTGCTATGGCAGGCAGCGAGAGCGTGATGCAAGCGCTGTGCACTGGCCTGCAGGAGCAGGTCACTGGTCCTGCATACTCCAAGTTACACCAGACCAGGCCCTGTCAGCTGAAGCCTGCAAGGGAATAGGGTTTTTACATGCAAAAACTGGGAGGTCAATCAATCAATCAATCAATCACATTTATAAAGCGCGCTACTCACCCATAAGGGTCTCAAGGCGCTGGGGGGAGGGGGTCAGTGCTCGAAGAGCCAGGTCTTGAGCTGCCTTCTGAAGGGGAGGTGTTCGGGTATGGCGCGAAGGTGACTGGGCAGGGAGTTCCAGGTCTTCGCTGCCAGAAAAGAGAAGGATTTTCCTCCGGCTGTGGTTTTGCGGATGCGGGGAACGGCTGCCAAGGCCTGACCGGTGGAGCGCAGAGTGCGCGGAGGAGTGTAGAAGGAGACGCGGGAGTTGATGAGTTTGGGTCCGAGGTTGTAGAGGGCTTTGTGTGCGTGGGTGAGGAGTCTGAAGGTGATCCTCTTGTTGACCGGGAGCCAATGGAGTTTTCTCAGGTGTCCGGAGATGTGGTGGTGGCGAGGTATGTCCAGGATGAGTCGTGCTGCGGCGTTCTGGATCCGTTGAAGGGGAGCCTAGCCTTGAAATCTGTAGTCGCCCGCCTGAATCAGGGGGGAGGGAGTTGTCATGTATGACTCCCCACTGATCCCGCTCACCCACCACCTGTTTCTAAGTTGCCTCACACGCCCACCATTTAAAAAAATATTTATTTTAGGGGAACAGGAAGAAAATTGCTGGCAGTCACTCCACCTTCAGAAAAAGTGGATTTTTATTGTATTTTGTATTGCTTATTCCACATCGGATTGGTACAAATGGCGCCCACGTCATCACACATGTACCCGCCTGCTGTGGCTGCCTCACTGCACCATTGTTTTTTTTAACTTTTTGATCATTCTGTCCAGCATCTTGCCGATGCTATACACTGTCCAAAGCAATGGCAAAACCAATTGGTCCCAAAGGTGAGACCTATTGGCTTTGTTAGTGCTTCTTATGCATATTCTCTCAATATAATAAATAAATGCTGCCAAGCAAAATTGCAGAGATAACGCAACAACTGACAGCAGTAAAAATAGGCTGGCCTTAGAAAAAAAAAAAATATATATATATATATACATATATATATATATATACATATATATATATATACAGTTTACAAAAACACTTTGCAGTGCGAATGGATAGTGTAGTAAAACGCTATCAAATATCTCAGCAGACAGTGAGTTTTGTGCCTAGAAAAGAAAGTTTTGCTAAGAGACTAAATGCAAAATACGTTGTTTGCGTGTTCAGTACAAAGGGTCACATCTCACAATGTGTTTTTGTATATTTTTCGACTGATACATGTTTTGACTTCTCGGCTCTCGCATGACCCAAAGTCATGATGCCTTCATGTGATGGACACGGGACCTACTGACGTCACAGGCGGAGGTCAGAGACAGTCCTGAGTGTCCTTTGGCACAAGCATGCAGGGTGCACACATTTCTATCGTTGTGTCCAGACCTTCCCTGGAGAAAGTAAAAAAACACAACCGTCCTGGTATGATAAGTGCCTGTTGTGAAGAGGTCAGATCTGGGCACGTTGTTTGCTTGGCGAATAACAAATATGCATGGGCATGCTGGTATAAAAAGGAAAGGGGATGGCACACCCCTCACCTTCCAGGGGAGTTGGGGAGGGACAAAAGGACAAAGGGCGGAGCGGCCTATGATGTAACGATGCACATACGTTGCATTGAGGCAATGCATCAGGCACATTAAAAAAAAAGTATGGGAAATGTGATGCACGCAAATGGGGGCGGGGTGAGTAAGTGTGGGGGCGGGGCCAAAGTTGTAGCTAAAAAAAAAACCACAATATTCTGTATCTTTTTTCGGTCTTTAAGGCACACCTTAAACGAAAAATACATGCAAGTTAAGTTAATCAATGGGAAATTCGCTGTGTACATAATAAAACCTCTATTAGTTAATGCACTGCAGAGGTCTGGGAGTAACCAGAGAGTCACAGAATTAAGGGCCAGATGTAGGTAGGTATGAAATTGCGACTTTTTGAATAAAGCAGTTTTTTTTTCTTTTTGCAGCCCGTTTTCCTTAAAGGAAAACGAGCTGCAAAAAGAAAAAATACCGAAACCATTTGGTTTCGGTTTTTTCAGAGCAGGCAGTGGTCCATAGAACCACTGCCTGCTCTGAAAAAACATTTTTTGTGACATTCACAAAGGGGAAGGGGTCCCATGGGGACCCCTTCCCTTTTGCGAATGAGTTACCATCCACTTCAAGTGGATGGTAACTGCGTGTTGGTTTGCGAACGCATTCGCGGTTCCAAAGCAACTCTGCATGGCGATGCGGTCGCAAATAGGAAGGGAACACCCCTTCCTATTTGCGAGTCGCAGCCTCAAATTGCGAGTCGGTACCGACTCGCAATTTGAGGTTGTGCATCGCGTTAGGCCTTTTGTGCCTCGCAAACTGCGTTTTTTGCAGTTTGCGAGGCGTAAAAGGCTTGCTACATCTGGCCCTAAGAGCCTTATTTCTAGTGAGGCGGTCCAAGGACCGCCACACCTGCATTGACTGTCGGACTGCTGCATTCCAGGTGGTCCAACCGCCTAATTATAACTTAGGTGGGCGGACCCGCCTAAAGACCGCCATTCCCGCCAGGATCATAGATTCCAATGGGGGGACGGTGGTCGGGCTTGTAACCAGCCATGGCAGCGCTGAACTTAGCACCGCCTGGCTTATTACAAACCCATTTTCCGCCAGCCTTTTCATGGTGGGGACCCCGCCATGAAAGGGCTGGCAGAAAGCCAGTGCCGGAGGCCAAAGGGCGGGCCCTGCACTGCCCATGCCAGTGGCAATACAGGGGCCCCCCTGCCCAGCAGTGTCGGAATGCGCACTGTCTGCAGCACGCATTGTGAGGGTGCTGGAGAGCTAGGATATTGGCCTCGACCCCCTTAAGAAGCCGAGGCCAATATCCTAGCACTGTTCCTGCCGGTCAGCCTGGCGGGAACGCGTATTGCAATGTTCCGCCGGTCAGCCCGGTGGGAATATTGTAATACGCTCTGAAGGGACCACATTCTCCCAGCTGTTTTGGTGGTCCTGTGTTGGGACCGCCAAAGTCATAATGAGGCCCTAAGTCTTCGTTTGTGCAGTAGAGAACAGTGACAGGTAGGTTTAGTGCTACGAGCTCTTGAGCCTGTACCAGAAAGCAGTGCGACTATGTAAGTCATTATTTTAAACTTCATTACACACAGTGTAAGATAGACTACTACAAAATGCGCAAAAATGTTTAAGATAAAAAGGGGTTCCAAAATATAGATTTTATTAATACCCAGACTTTATGTAGTAGCGCAATTGTTTTATAACTGTTCTTTAAAAGCACACACGTTACAGCGCAGCTGGTAACTCCCTTGCAATACCACTCAAAAAGAACATGTCATCAGGAAGCTTCAAGTGATTCTTTTAATTAAAGCCAATACCGACTGCTAAGCACTTTTTGCATTTGCAGATTGACTAGTTGCTTGCATTTACATTTCTTTCAGGCAAGCAGGCACCATGGCAGGAAGGCTTATTTAGCTGTCTTCCCGGCTCCTGTTTCACAGCACAGGAGACTCCCTGCCTTAAACTAAACTGGAGCATTTCAGCTCTCAGAACTAGCCGTCCTTGGACGGTGTGTATTCAAACAAAGTAGGGGAACCATTGCTCTTAAATTAAAAAAGTATGGGCACATCGTGCCCCTCAGATCCCCCCCACTTCGATTACTGCATTGGGGCCCTAAATGCCCGCTGAGTATACGTGCACGGTGGGAAATTCATTCCCTCATGCGCTTGCAAAGTCCACCACCCAGGAAGCAGGATTAAGTGAAGAATATTTAAATAAAGGAGTGTTCTTGCTGGACGCATGTGCTAGAAATACGTCTCAGGGAAAATTAAACCCGCTGTAGTATAGGGAAGGATCCTCACTGCTGAGCGGTGCGTTGAGGCTTGTGACCCTGGTCCCCTACAGGGTGCAAGACTGGACTGGTCTTTTACTCCAGCGGGCATGTGGGCTGCAACCCTTGGGGGCCCATTTTGGAAGCCCAGGGCCACTGCTGGTGCCTTTGTTACTTTCTGGTGCTCTCTCAGAGGAATGGCATCAGGCACGGAGGGACTTTAAGAGAGAGAACAATCAGAGTTAAAGGAGAGAAGCAAAGAGAGAAAGAGAATGTATGGATGGATTTAAAGGGAGACCAAGAAGAGGAAGGGAGTGTGGCTGGTTTGAGTATTTTTGCTAGCACTGATTTTGTTTCCCCTGTCTGACCCTGATAAGGTGCGTTGGAGGTAGGCGGCTCGCTCCCCGAATCTGTGCTTGCAGGGGAACACCTTAATCTCCGCCCAATGTCCCATTCATGAAAAGGCTGCCAGTGGGGATGAGAAGTGATTACCAAAGACGGGCTTGAGAAAGAAGCATGAGACGGCTTGTCGCTATGTGATTTCGTGACTTCAGTGTTTTTATCATTAGAAGACCAAGGGGGTCATTCCGACCCTGGCGGTCCATGACCGCCAGGGCCGGGGACCGCCGAAGCACCGCCAACAGGCTGGCGGTGCTTCCTGGGCTATTCTGACCGCAGCGGTAAAGCCGCGGTCAGAAAAGGGGAACCGGCGGTTTCCCGCCGGTTTTCCCCTGGCTCAGGGAATCCGCCATGGCGGCGCTGCTTGCAGCGCAGCCATGGGGATTCTGACCCCCTTCCCGCCACCCTGTTTCTGGCGGTTCTTACCGCCAGGAACAGGATGGCGGGAACGGGTGTCGTGGGGCCCCTGGGGGCCCCTGCACTGCCCACTGGCATGGGCAGTGCAGGGGCCCCCTAATAGGGCCCCACAATGATTTTCACTGTCTGCTTAGCAGACAGTGAAAATCGCGACGGGTGCCACTGCACCCGTCGCACCCCTGCAACTCCGCCGGCTCCATTCGGAGCCGGCATCCTTGTTGCAGGGGCTTTCCCGCTGGGCTAGCAGGCGGGCTTTTGGCAGTCGCCCGCCGGCCCAGCGGGAAAGCCAGAATGGCCGCCACGGTCTCCTGACCGCGGAGCGGTCATTCGGCGGTAACCGCATGGCGGGCGCGGTCAGAATGACCGCCCAAGTGCCTGTGAAGGTTGGGAGCTGGAGGAACCACTAAACAGTTCATCACAGGCCCATGATAAGAATCACTTGTGTCACCAAGGGTGTGACAGGCTTAAGTTTTGGCCAAAGCAAGATCTAGCAATAAATGGGACCAGGCTAGCCCAGACAGACTCACCTGAGAACATCTGTGTTCAACCTTTCTGCCTCATCGTTAGATCTGTGGGACAGATCTGTCTACTGGAAACCTTGTGCCTTGAATAAAGACAAAGTAGTTCATGATACATCTGGTTCTTTTAGCTCTGTAAGTGTGATGAGTGGGGGAAAGAATTTGCTGGGGCCAGTCATTATTCTAATAGATCTTTAAATTGGGCATCTGAACTCATCCAAGGACATCAATATATAAACTGATATCAGCACATGCTTGAATTATCTAAGGTCCAGGAAGGCCTTGTCAGTGACCTTCCCCAGAAATGGTAGATGCATTAAGTAAGAAAATGCATCTTTTGCATGTTCCCCCCCACTTTCTGGGACTGATGCTGATGGTTTTTCGACTTTGGGAGTGCACTGAGGTCTGCTAACCAGACCTCAGACACTGGGGTGCTGCTGCTCAGTGCCCAGGATATGTGTCTCACCCCTAAAACCTAAACCATTTGGCTAATACTTGATTGCTGTGTTTAACTTTTCTTAAAGGCCTTAGCATAACATTTTAATTCAAATATTTATTTTCATTATCTCTTGTGAGGGATCAATTAAACCCATGTTTTAGTCTTAGGCGGGTGTATTACACTTAACCATATTTATTTTAGATGTATATTCATAACTCTGACCCAACAATACCATGTAATCACATTTAAATTAATGTAATTGTTGTCAATAACTCAGACCCCAAAATACCATATTTTTTCTACTTGGGTTAATGGTCAGTAAATGTAGTAGACAGGCGATTTAATGAGTTATTTAATGGTTTTCTGTTTTATGATGTAACAGAGGTGATTTAGTGGTAGTATAGGCATTGCACCAATAGATTAGTTTCATTTGTGAGGCCCTGATGCATTTCTAGAGAGAGATGGACCACCGAGTAGGACCTACTGAGTCAAATATAGATGTGTTTGAGTTAATAAAAGGGCAGTGACTTCCTGGCAGTTTTGACAGCGTAAACAAGAAAAAGACATAGCAGTTGCAGTAAACAAGCAACAGTAAAGCTTTAGACCAGGGTCCTACTACACATAGGGCTCACGTTCTCTGTTTGCACCCGGCGCACCTTAAAACGGGTGCGCCGAACGCAAACAGAGAAAGTGCATCCGATTACCTTAAACGTGAAGCCCCAGGAGAGCCGCGAACCTGCCCTGCCTCCAGTGAAGTCAAAAACAGAGCCGCTCTGTGTTTCACTGTGCAGGCGGCAACCGCCCTGCACTTTTAAGGGGGATTACAGATCCCCTTGCAGGCAGGTGAGGTGAGTGACTGTCTACACGCCTCATGCCAACTTCTTTGCCTCTGCGCCCACCCTATAATACGCCATGGGCACAGAGGCAAAGGAATCCCCTCATCTGCAAGGGGTCACGCAACCATGCAAATGAGGGAACACCGTCTGGTGATAGCACCGGTGCTATATGTGCAATAGCAATATATGTATTACAGAAAGGGTCGTACAAGCGTCTGACGCCCTTTCTGTAATACCAAAGAGCATGGGGAGCGCAAAGCGGGAACACATGCCCGTTGAGCCCCCCCCTCCCCCAGGCCACTTTCCATAATATGGCCACAGGTTACAGCTTCAGCTGCAGGGAACACGATGTACTGCAAAATATATGGTCCCGGCAGACATCGCCTACGACCGAACTGTACTTTTTTCAACATAACAGCAGGTTGGGGCGCTAAACGGTATCTGTGCAGCACAACCTCTAGTACCACTAACATTTACACCATCAAAGGCATTTGTTGAGGGGTCTTGTCATCACCACAGCAAATTAGGATGGCTTTTGAGTCAGCAAAAGTGCTGATACCTGTTCAGCCTATAGCCCAGAGCATCCGTGTGCCTCCCGCCCTTCGTGCCATAGGCGCTATGTTTACCCTGAGGAGTGGAGGGCCTCCTTGAAAGACATGAAGACAATTATTATAGCTTGTGGACAGTCAGAGTGCAGGGAAGTGAGCACGAACTGTAGCAATCATCGACACATAAATCTGTTCGCCACTGAGGGGAGACTCGTGTTTCGCCTCATGTACTTCTAATGGGCCTTCTTCAGGTGGCGCGGCCAGGAGGGATGTTTACACTGCTGTTCTCCACTCCCATTTAATGATCACTGCTCAACTTTACCTCACCGGACACAGGCAAGTATGTATTTTAAACTTTGAAATTCCAGTGTTAGTAACACTTCATGCAGAGAGCAGGCCACAAAAAATGTATCAAAAATAAAGAAAATACACAAACATAGAAACATCCCAGTGCCTCAAAAGGTATAAAAAGAATACAGAATGAAGCATGCGAGATGCGGTGGGGATGGGGGTGGGGGGGCAGCGGGAGGGGGGGGGGGGGTCCTGAGGGTGAAAGAGGAAGCGCCCTTGAAAAACTTTCATAACTTTTTTGCTCACATTAACCTGCCAGTTAAAGGAAAACTGAGAAAGCTTTTAAAAAAAGTTTTGAAAAGCCAAAATGGAAACTGCTCTTCGTTGTATTTCATTTTTCTCATCCCAGTGAATATGTTGTGATCTGTATAGAGAAAGCTAGAGTACATCTGAATAATGTGCTATCAAACAAATATGCCAAACCGTAAAAAGGCGCGCTCTCTCTGTACCCGGCCTCTTTCACCCTACATTGGCACCAACGTCTCTGTAATAAAGGCTGCTTTGTAACTTGGACCAGTGTTCACATTGGCAAAGCTTCTCTTTCAAATGGCAAAATAGTCTGCGCTCTTGTTGGAAAATTACCAAAAATATAAACGCACATATTTCCTCAGTGCCCAACACTTTTGTAAATTCAAGCAAACATGTTTTTGTTTATGAACGTTTTTCATGTTTTCTTTGCAGGTTGTGCTGGTTTTCGTGCCAGCCTTTCTTGCTTTTGCATTTGCCTTTACCTTGGCTGCAGATTGGGTTTCACTCAAAAAACATGGGTAACACAGCTCAGCAGGTTGTGCACCTGTGAAACACCGTGTTGTGTAATCTGCAGTTCAGAGTTCTATTTCTCAGAAGCGCCACATCAGACATTCATCCTTGATAAGCATGCGTGAGATTGATAATGAGTATACGGCTTTAACACTAGTTAATGCACAGATTTTTGCATGCTGGCCGCGTCATAGCGCTTTTTTTAAAAACTTCAAGCCATGTTGCACATCAGCTTGCGCTGCTCTGCAACATGTCTAAGAAAACATTGACAAAGGCAGTAGATCTCGCAAAGGCGAGACCTATTGGCTTTGCCCATGCTTGTGTTTTTCTGGATGAGTGGGTGGCAGTGGAGGAGTGAGCCACGCTGGCAGAGGAGTCTCGCATGACTCTGGTATGAGATGTATTTTGGAGTGGACGAGGGGGCTGTCTTTTGTTTATGAACACTGGGCATCTGTCCTCTTGCAGACTGGGATGGATGATGATGGCTGATACTTGGAATCAGCTCTGGGGTTGAGGCAACCAGGGTGATGAATGCATAATTACTTGAATGCAAAATCAGAGTGTGTACAGATCACATCAAATTCAGAGAGATGCTCAAGACAGTGCTGTTCTAACTCTGCGTTTCTCCTGCCAGCGATCTGCTTTAGCGCCGAGGTGCCCCCCAGACACCCTTCTGGGGTGATTCGTGTGTGACATAACATAACATAACATAGCATAGCATAGCATAACATAGCATAACATAACATAACATAACATAACATAGCATAGCATAACAAAACATAACGGAACATAACATAACATAGCATAGCATAGCATAACATAACATAGCATAGCATAACAAAACATAACGGAACATAACAACATAGCATAGCATAACATAACATAGCATAGCATAACATAGCATAACATAGCATAACATAACGTAGCATAGCATAACAAAACATAACGAAACATAACATAACATAGCATAGCATAACATAGCATAACATAACATAGTATAGCATAACATAACATAGCATAACATAACATAGCATAACATAACGTAGCATAGCATAGCAAAACATAACGAAACATAACATATCATAGCATAACACAACATAGCATAAGATAACGTAGCATAGCATACCAAAACATAACGAAACATAACATAACATAGCATAACATAACGTAGCATAGCATAACAAAACATAACATAACATAGCATAGCATAGCATAACATAGCATAGCATAACATAGCATAGCATAACATAACATAGTATAGCATAACATAACATAGCATAACATAGCATAGTATAGCATAACATAGCATAGGTCTGCTGCTGACCACAGACGTGTACCATACACAGGCTGCTGTGTACACTCCTAGGGTACAGAAACAGAAGCAGAACTTAATGTATAAAAATATAAGTACAGAGGTCCGAGGTTTTCATTAGGTGTTCCCTGCTGGTGTTAAGGGTGGCAGGACTTGTCACATACCAAGGCAGCCAAGGCTTGATACCACCTTAAGCATCCTCCCTTCCACCCTCTGCACTTCCTGTCTTTTCATCTCATCCTTGCGGGTTCTTTTCATCTCTGCTTTCTACCTCTGTCACTGTCTTAGCTATATTTTCCTCCCAGTTCTCCCTCCACTGCCTGCCTTTCTCTCTCTTGTTGGGAGTCAACTTCTGACAATGACAATACGTCTCAGTCCCCAGAAATGAGTTCTGATGCCAACAGCTGCACCTACAACCACTGGCAAACATTAAACACATCACAGAAGCCTATGCAGAAGGCCTTACGTCACGGCACACAACACAACATCGTAGTTTCATCAGAGCAAGTTTACAGACTATTGGACTAGATCAATCTATTGTAAACCCTACATGGGGACATCCTAGCAAGCAATGGGCTCAAAAGGTCAAGATGTTTGTTCACCTAGAGCCTGTTTTAGATATTGGCGGATGGGTTACTCCATCACAACAGTGACGGATATCCTTTTCGCCACAATCTAAATCCCATCAGTTCCTATAGGGTTTAGATTTTGGCGGACGGGATATCCGTCACCATTGTGACGGAGTAACTCGTCCGCCAATATCTAAATCAGGCCTCAAGTAACCTCACTTTTAAGTATGGTGTGGCCGCTCTTGCCCCAAAACGAAGGCCCAGTTGAAAATTCCTGCAATGCGAGAGGGTAATACCAAAGTCCCATGAGGAAGAAGTTGCAGATCCCAAACTGAAATGGCAAACGCTCCAGGAATCGAGAGTATCCTGCCAGATAGTAGACTGCGCGGCATCGGTCCAGCAGCATCTCTTCCAAGAAGGTCGCTGGACGCGATGAGCAGCTTGGTTGTTGCAACCAACAAGAGTTTTCATTGAGTTGAAGGACCACAACTCATTATTTGGGTGGTCCACTTTCTAGTCAGGGTTGTCCAGGGCCAGAATCCTTTGCCATAGATCGCATCATTTTCCAGAGTAGGTTTAGGCTAGAGGGTATATATTACCCCCACGCCATGTGCAAGCGAACCATAGAAACTCACTGAGTGTGAAACTATTTTTTCTTCAAATTAAACATCTTGTTCCACCATTTATTTTCTTCTGCGGATTTCAAAACCAATGACCAATGGCGGAGGACAGGGTAAGTGAGTGGGCCAGCCTGCATAGAGTAAGCCTTACAATTTCTGAACAGCTGAACTTAAAATCACAAGTGTCATACCCCAGGCACCACCATCAGTGTCGGGCACTGTCAGCCAGCAGCGACTACAGATGCAAGTGAGCACAGACCCTGCCTTCCACCAGTCACATGACTGGGCACTGTTCAACCATGTGCAGTGCCTCGCTCCACAACCTTGTGATTCCCACGTTGTCCACCATGACATCCTCCCCCTCTGCAATCCTTGTCGTGGTTGCTTCCGTTTGCAACTCAGTCATTGGCTCTTTCATATCCATTGTCACTAATATGAGTGGGTACAATGTCAGCATGAGGTGGTTAGACCTGGGGATGGCACAGAGTGCCTGAGAGTACCAAGGACAATGCTCCCATCGTCTAAGTGCTTGTCGGCTATGTAATGTCACCAGCCTCACTAGGGAAAAGTGGTCGATGTCTGTGCACTGCTACAGCCCCTCAAAAACTGACCCTCCATAATAGCATCTCTTTGTGACTCTCTCACGGATTCTCTGGTTGCTATGGTAAATAACACAAGCCGTCACCCTTCCTGCAGGATAAGAGTAGAGGCCGGGTGGCACACAGCATCTGAGAACGCCACATATGGCATTCTTACCACCCTCCATGTGTGGTGTCTGCTGTGCTTAATTTGAGCCGGTGGTTGCCATTTGGGGCCATCTGCACTTATTATTGGGGGCCGGCACTTATTTGTCTGTATCAGATGTTTACATAGTGCAAGAGAGGGAAAAACCCACAGATCGGAAAGACGCAGGAAGAGAAAGACGCGAAACCATCACAAACGGAGAAAGCAGGAACCTGCAAGGATGAGCCAAAGGGACAGGGAGTGCCTGTAGTTGGTTAAAGAGGCCTGAGGTGGGTTTCAGGCTCCAATCCTTGGTACCCGGCTCACCTAGTCACAGGGTTAAAAACCAAGAGATTAAAGCAAAATATTGAACTTGGGGAAAAAGGCCATGAGCCTTCAGGGTGTGAGAACAATCTCACACTCATTTGTCAACTGGTCTGTAAACCAACTGAGAAGTCCTCCTTAATACGACCACAGACAATGTATAATAGTGGAAAGAGTTTTTTATTTGAGAGGATTTCTATGTTGCAATTTCAAAGTCAGAATTTTCCCTGTTGACTTTGATATAATGCACGCATTTTATCCTAACTCAATAAGTATGCAAGTTTCAAAGTTCAAAGGCCCAGTCTTCTCTGTAAGTAAAATGAATTCGACCTCGATATAAAGTGCTCATTTTTCAGTAAATTGAACTGGCTTTGCAAAATAAAGAGCTTACCTTGCAGTACCTGAGCTGCCTTATCAGAAATAAAGTAGACAGTATCTGTGCTGCAGATGGATTGAGACATACATTACCTAATTAGTGTTTAATGTGTAAAAATACATGCAGTGACTGCTAGTGAAGCTTTAAGGTGGTGGGCCAAAAAGCACCAGCTTTGAATAGGACTAAGCCAAATATTTATTTAAGGGGGTAGCGTCCCCGAAAATATTTAAATAAATAAAACAGCATCAAATGGTAAACATCCAGACGGTCTGGAATGCCTCTCATGGCAATATCCCAATACTTGTGTGCCAGGTGAGCTTTAAACTCCCTCTAGAAGTACAGGGGCTCAGCCTTGTCAAAGAGATATTCTCACATGCTGATAGAGTTTGCAAGAGTCTATTGAGAGAACAAAAGGCAATGCAGGTCTTACAACTGCATGATAGGGACAGAAGTGTCAAATAAATCTTACAGGCCCATGTAGCATAGTTACTGCTCAGTTACCTAAAGCCTACAGCATCAGAGAGAAGACAGGAGACACCACCCTTACATGGCCAGGCCCTAGATAGGAGTACTGATGTACCACAACCTTTTCTAGTACAGAGGAAGAAGAAAGCCATAAAAAAGTTATAGAACTCAATGATACTGATAACGCGTCCCAATCTAATATTAAGCTTACTCTGGGACTCGTTTTAGGCCGATGAATCTTTTGACCCTGATTGAAGACACCTTAGGACAAGATAGCTAAACAACATAACAATCAATAAGTCAATAATGTCATTAATAACACACGGAAACCACCATGACCTTTCAGTCATGAATGACCACACCAGTTTAGTACGATTTATGATATTTATTCCCTATTAATTACAATTCTACCAGCAAGTTTATTAGTCTCAGAACCATAAAACACATCAACATTGTCATAATGTGGTAACTTGAATAAGATTTTATCAAAGCAAGAATCATAAGCATAAGAACGTAACACGACGTCAACATGGATTAATTTCAGCAGAGTAATATTATTCTGTTATTCAACAAAGCATTGGTTCAGTCATTTGTCTATTTGCGTCAATTTGTGGACCCGTCATCTAACCTCGAATTAGCATTGGCGCGTTGGGCTTCATGAAAAATAATTTAGTAACACCAATTTGTAAAACATCTAACTATGGTCTCTGTCAAAAGAAGCAGTTGGTACCTAGAAAGGAAAGGCAAACAGACAATCACAGTTCATCATCATATAGTTACCCTCCGTATTGGGTCAGCTCACAGAATCAGTGTTCGTCCTCAGGACATCAGTTGGTTCGTCATCAGCAAAGCTCGTCAAAACAGGGAAGGGAGAACACTCTCCTCTTAAGGAGAAAGAGCATAGAACGGGCAAAGTAAGGAAAAATGACTTAGGAATAAGTCATCAAAGTCTCAGGCAAAGTGACGTAGAGACGGGGCAATAGCAATATCTCAGGCAAGAACTCCCTCCAGAACTGACTTCTTCTTCTTGTGTTAAAGGTTTTAGCCCTTTTCTGTGGTACAATCCCCTAATTCCTCATTGGTTCAATTTAACACCCCATTATCTTTGTCCGGTAATTAGCAGCTAGTCTATCGAATTTTTGTCACCCCATAACAGTTCTCACGTAGTTTATTGGCTATATTAATTGACGTCTTCATCGAGCAGAATGTCCGGCATGATTTCATACCCTCGTGGTCCTTTGGCATCTTTAGTCAGTAGTTCTATTGTCCATACCGGTTCAGGCGACCTTGTACCTGCGAGCGGTCTACAGTGTTGCAACCAGCTAAAATGTTTCTACAAGCAAGTCGAATTTCATGAGAACGGATCCACTACAGTTGCATACATCCTCTAGCTTTGCAAGATTATGAGTTCATGTCCTTCAGCAAGACAGCACACTGCACGTTAGAGAGAAAAACACATTTAGTATGAAAAACCGGGCAGTCAGGCCTCGACTCATGCTAAGGCCTTGTGATTTATTAGTAAGATATTTACGTATAACTCTTAATACTAGTTCAAAATACATTTGTTTAGCACTTTAGATATTATTATTAGTTCATTTCATTAGTCATCGTATACATTGGTGGCTACTCCCCGTGGGCACATTTTGAGCACGCATTTAGCAATAACACATATTAATATTTTCTAAGCAGTATTATTTTGCATTAATTCATAATTATATCATTATATATATCATCATTAAGCTACGCTCTCACAATACCAAGCAACCAACATCACCAATGAGCCTCATGATCTCTCCATGAATTATCCTTCAAATGTCAGCTTTAACTATAATTCTAAAATATGGTTCTGCAATGCACTCATTTTCTATGAAACAGTAGCATGGCAGTTTCCAAAAATGCAAACTTTTTATAGTGGTATACAAAACCTGCATTTGGATACATAAGCTTAATTCCTCTGCAGAAAACTGTTTTTTGTCCGAAATCCTAAATGTCCCACGGCACACCTATGCCACTGCGTCCCGTGGCACACCGTTTATTACAGATAAGTGCATGCGACAAGCTACATCATCATACATGCCAACATTTAGATGCAGGAAAGAGGGAGATTTTGAAAAATACTCTGGGGAAGTTCTTTTGCCCTTTGGGTTGCAATGATTTGGAGGTGATTCTAGGTGGAGAAAAATAAATTAAGAGAATGTTTTGGCTTTAACACGCAGGAGTCTCCTGCATGAGTCAGGTGTGTTGGCATGTGTGCTTCAGGTAAGTCCAGACAGAATGTTATTCTATGAGTTTCCACCTATCCTTGAAACCAAAGATATTTCTACATCATTGGATTCCCTAGGTCACTGCAGTCAAGTGAATCCCCAATCTCAGCATGTTTAGCGTCACAAAGGTAAATGGAGCCACAAATCTACTTTAGATTCACGGATGCCAACAGACCCTCTGCTAGATGGTCTGGCCCTGGTTCTGTTCACATTCTGTAATTGTTCCCACCACGACTCCTACATTTATTCAAAGCTAAACCCAATGGACGAGCCACGTATTAAAGAAGCAGACAAGACGCCCCAATGAACATTCAACAAACACATCCATTCTTCTGTGTGACAGTGTTACTCTGACCCAGCTGGGATGCTGGCGGTCCAGGACACATTGCCAATGTCTGAACCTCCAGCTTCACATGCACATCAGGCGCGAGGGCCGTCACTGCTTCTTTCCTCCAGTAGGAACCAGCAGCCAATTCAACCGCAACCTAGAGGCGGGACTAGAACGGCGCTACACTGAGAACAACCAAGAATCGCCATCGCCAACAAGGTAGCCATCTTAGAAGAGGTAATCTACAAAGCATAATGGAAGCAACAAAAATACAAATCCTAATTATTAAACCGTGAACTAAAACTATGAAGCCATTTGGAAACAATCGAAATAAACATCGAATAATTTGAAAACATATGCATATGCACATATGGGAAAACAATATTTCTTGCATAATATAGTACAATGTAGAATAATTAAAGGGCTGGTACTCAATATAATTAAAACTTATATTGAGGACTAGCAAATATTTTTAAAACTGTTATGTGTCTTCTTCAAAAACGTACAGTGAAGAAAAGGCATTGCTACTT
The DNA here is from genome assembly GCF_031143425.1 of Pleurodeles waltl. Lineage (NCBI taxonomy): Eukaryota > Metazoa > Chordata > Amphibia > Caudata > Salamandridae > Pleurodeles > Pleurodeles waltl. The sequence continues at coordinate 56,829,935 of NC_090438.1, forward strand.
ATATGGCCCTCGTTGCTATGCTTGGTGGGGGACGAGGGGAGACTTCCTATGGCTGTTCTGCTTTTGTTTTGGGGTGTCTGACCTTGTACTACAAACATTTCAAGTAAGCAAAAAAAAACATCAACCATATGTTGGTGCATTGGGATTCTGGAGGGGAAAGAACTGGTAGGTAGAAAGAAGCTGTTTAAAATTCTCTTTATTCTTATGCAACATGGCAATTTGCTTTCTGTTTACTTTTATCATTTATTAATTATTTAGACAGCTCCTAAATACATTTTAATGTGATTTCTTAATGAGTTTGCTGTTGTAGATTTATGAATCAAAAGGAAGAAGTGGCGGATTTCACCGTTTTTCCTAATTTTTTTACTGGCGTGGACATAACAAATTCAGGGGAGGCCAGTAACGTATCGGCCAAAGTGGAACCCTATGTATGATACTTCCTGGTGGTACTGAGATATGCACTGAAGAGGGGTATAGATCAAAAAAATACAAAATGCTAGTCACCACAAATATTAAAAATGCTATGTGTCACCGGGATAGCCACACTAGGGTTAGTCCAAAAGTAATCCGCGTCACTTCTGTAATCTCACACTGGAATAGAATAAACACTAAGGGGCATATTTATACTTTTTGGTGCAAAACTGCACTAACACAGTTTTGCACCAAAAAGGTTTGCACCAGCTTGCACCATTCCTGAGCGCCAGCCGGGCACCATTATTTATGGAATGGTGCAAGCCGGTGCAAAGGGTAGGCTAGCATTAAAAAAAAATTACATTAGCTGGAGGGGGGCTGGCAGTATGGGAGAAGTGATGTTAGGCTGGTTAGAGTAAAAAAAAATGACTCTAACCAGCCTAGCGTAATTTCTTAATGCAAAACCTACCATACCATAAGACGTCTGTCTTAGAAAAGACAGGAGTTATGCCCACCAACCCAATGGCCAGCACAGGGGACCAATGTCACCTGGGCATGGCCATTGCACCCAGTGCCATGTAGGGGGGGCCATTACAGGGCCCCCAACGGCACTTTTACAAAAACAAATACTTACCTATACTTACCTGGGATGGGGTCCCCCATCCTCCGCTGTGCCTCTGGTGTGGGTGGGGGTGTCCCTGGGCCTTGGGAGGGCACTTGTGGGCTTATTCCATAGTATTCAACCTTGGACCCAGGCATTAAATAATGGTGCAAAGCAAGCTTTGCACCATAATTTGACCCCTCCTTCCCCCCTGTGCATGATTTTAGCACAGGGGGATGAATATGGCGCTAAGGCCATAGAGTCATTTTTTGCAGGGGAACCCCTACCTTGCATCTCATTGACGCAAGGTAGGTTTCCACATCCAAAAAATGACTTTAAATCCATAACTTGGGGGCTAGACGGGTCTAGTGCCAAAGTATAAATAAGGAGTTAGTTTTGCACCGAATTTGCGTAAACAAAATGGTGCAAATTCGGTGCAAAACAAGTATAAATCTGCCGCTTACTGAGACCTCTTTGATGCCGTGGTGCAAGTTGGGATAATCCAATGGATGATTTAATGCAATAAACAATTTACCTCACAACTGCCAGTGTGCAAACTTATCCCAAATCCAAGTCATGGAGGCGCGTCCATGGTAAGGACCGGGACCATACTGATTTTGGTGCTACCCGACTGGCGTCTATGTCAATAGGATGGACAACCCAATAACCCCTCTGAAGCCGGGGTACTTGCAGCTTCAAGGTAAGGTGCTAACAAGGGGATGACATATGAAATTATTTAGTGGTAGAAGTCATTAGTGTGAACTAAAATTAATCAAAGTTTGAGTGAAGATGTTCAATAAAAAAGAAAAAAACAAGAAGGATATTAATCAGGCAAACAAAGGGAAACAAGCGTGCACAAAATCTTGTCAGGTAATTCAAATATATTATTACCATGTATGTGCATTATTTAGGGTACACCAAAACAAAAAACCCAACATACATTAATCCTGTGTATTGGATTAAAGTTCCTACTAAAGTCTTGTAGATTAATGCATGAAAGTCCACTCTCTGATTGGCTGGGATCCGTTTGTTTGTATGTATTCCTCAGTCCAGACGTACAGTAGTTCACAAGTGAGATGTGGAACTGCGTCGACGTTTCGGCCTCCTAGGTTATAAGTTTGCGACAACATTCCTCAGTATATGTTAGGGTACGCCTGTATGTAGCTGCAATGTATCAGCTCCTACCAATTTATATAAAGAGGTAAATTAATCTTGCGTATTAGAGTAAAGTTCCCAAGAAAGTCTAATAGATCAATGCATAAAAGTCCACTCTCTGAATAGCTGGGATCCCTGAGTTTGTATATCTTCCTCAGTCCAGATGTTCAGTAGCTAACTATTGAGAAGTGGAAAAGCGTTGACGTTTCAGCCTTCTGGATCATAAGTACACAAGACCGTCCTCAGGACCAACAATATAAGTAGGGTTTGGGGATGACCTGAATAGTTTACAAAGATGTAGCTGCAATGTTTCAGCTCGTTCCAATTTACATAAAGAGGCAACAAGATAGAGTCACTCGGCTGGGGCTTAATGAATACCCAGTTAAAATTAATAAGCAAAACATATGTATATATATGGCTCCGCAAGTCATTGAAGCGGGAGCTGGGTCGCGGTCAAATTTAGAACTGGCAAAACATGAAGAGGGGAGACTTTCCATGGAAGTTCTGCTTTTGTTTTGGGTTTGTTGACCTTCTTCTACAAACCTTTCATGAAAGCATATGATTATATTGGTGCTTTGTGATTCTGCAAGGGTAAAGAACTTGTAGGTAAAAAGAAGTTGCTTAACATTCTATTCTTTTGTATCATGACAATTAGCCTTCTGTTTACTTTAATCATTTATAAATTATGTAGGCATAAATGTGGTCCAATGTGATTTCTTATTGAGTTTGCTGTTGTAAATTTAGGAAACAAAAGGGACAAGTGGAGGATTTCACTGTTTTTCCTATTCTGTTTACTAACTTGGACATAACAATTCAGGTGGGGCCAGTAAAGTATCTGCCAGCGTGGAACCCTATGTATGATACTTCCTGGTGGTACTGAGATATGCATTGAAGAGGGGTATAGAACAAATGCTAGAGTCGCCACAAATGGAAAAAAAAGCTTTGTGTCACTGAGATAGCCACACTAAGGTCAGTCCATAAGTCATCCGCGTCTCCTCTGTAATCTCACACTGAAATAGAATAAATACTGATTGACACCAAGGAGAATGAAATACGTGATTTAATGCAATAAACAATTTATCTCACAACTATCAGCGAGCAAAATTATCCTAAATCCAACTCATGGGGCGCACCAATAGCAAGGACCGGGAGCGTTGTAGCCCCAATACAGACTGGCGACTGGACTGGTTAAAGTTAAACTCAACACCAGGTGACAAACATTCATGCAAGAATCACAAAGAAGGACAATTGTTTCAGTGCTTTATCTAAATGATTAATAGGCAGATCACATAAGACATAACATCCATAAATTTAGTACAAGGCATACAGATCATAAATACAGAGACCAGGTTGCAGTTGTGAACAGAATCCGACATAGATTTGCCTTCTAAAGGTGAGGGATAAGGTCTCCCAAACACAGAAATCTTCACGTTCTTTTACAGGACTGCTGACAAAGACATTCATACATTCTACCTGAGTAGAATGTATGGCTCTCAGGATATGCACCAATAGGAGACAAGCGAGAAGAAACATTTTACTACAGAATACATTCAAAGTTTCTCTCTTGGTAGTGATGCATTGCGTTTGCAGGCATTCTCGCAGTTTATTCGGCAGTCTAGGTGGTAGATTGTGTAATAGTAGCCGGGAACAGTTGAAAATGTCCTTGGCAAGGTATAGTGAGGGAAAGCCTTTTGGAACATTCTCTGGTTGTTCGTGTGGTTCTTACAATTATTTATTTAGAACAAGAAGACAGCAGTGGGCATCACATGACACCTTAGTAATATGGAGGACAGAGTAAACACAACTTAGGTTAGCATAAGCTCGAATCATGATGTGTTTATTACACAGAAAGAAGGCAACTCTCACAACTAAATAGAAAAGATAATTTATTGTTACATTATAAACAACTAATTTATTGGTTGCTGTTTTGCTATGGATAGGAGACAGGTACTTAATATAAATATATTAAATTGAATGCTCTTTTTCAAGATGTCTCTAAGAAAAAATGCCTTTTTCACTTTCATTGATGAAGGACTCACCTAATTTTAAATAATGAGTTCTCTTTGAAGATGGCGGCTAAAATGACACTTGAACATGCTCAACAGACCAAATTTACACCAACGTTTGCAGCGAGCTGTTTGTTTTATCTTCTTCCATTTCAAGATGGTGGTAATATCATTGATTGCAGACAAAATCACATTGATACATGCTGGATGCTCCTCGGTAACTGGCCGACAAGATGCTCGTGGCGTCTAAGGCTACCAGAGCTTTTGGTCATCGGAGGATCCAGTAAGTGTGTTTGATTCCTGAATTGCACATGAAGTTGGTTGGTCTCCAATATGTTCTTGAAAGTAGTGTTTGAGGAGGGCAGCCTAGGACTGAAGTTTTAGGATTGACTGCTGTGGAAAAACCAAGCATAGGCTTACTATGTGATGCACTGGAGGTTGTGTGGTTCTGTACAATTTTATGCTGCACAAGTGGCCTTTTATAATGGTAAGTGAAGTCACATAATGCTTTGCATCACTTTGTGCCATGTGAGTGCCCACGCAAAACCTTAATAAATACTCCCCTAGCAGTCCAAGTCCAAAGAAATAAGTGCCAATGCCAAGCACCACCACACACTTAATGATTATGTAGATGAAATTCAAAAATTGGCAAATGGGCAAATGAATTGATGGGTGTTGGTATCAATGATGCCTGTCTGGGCAGCTGGACAAGTGAACGGATGAATCGGCTTCACAAGGTTTGGATGGATGGGTGAGTGGATGGATGAATGGAGAGTATTTTGGAGGTTGGATGGAAGGATGATAGATGGATGGCTGGCAGGCTGGCAAGTTGGAAGCAGGCAGTTGAGGTCTAGTTGCAAACCTGGGTATTCTACAAGCTTTTGTACTTAAGAAAACAATTGTGCGATCTGAGAAAATTACATTATCACTCTCTACTTGAAATTGTAACTAAATATAATGCTTTAATGTGAGTAATTTGATTTTCAAGCTGCACAGTGCTCTATCAACCACCGTTTCAATTGTATGTTCTAACTCCCCCACTTCACCGCATCAATGGGCCTGATTCCCTAAATTGCTCTAGTGACGATGGTTTGCAGCAAAGCTGTGAAGCTCTGCTATTTTGCATCATTGATAATTAAAGGAGGCAGTGATATTTTTTTATTTAAAAAAGAGTATTTAAGTGGCGCCTACATTAAGGTTGAAAGAAGTTACAAAGTTTTCTTTGCAATCTTTAAAATGTTGAATGAACATCTTCTGAACTTTATGAAGATTGCAAAATTGCACATTGCATTCTCGTAAGATGTTTGCATAGAATTATTTTTCTAATATAATAAATGGGTTCTGTATATATTACTAAGCAGAAACCATCATCCTTTTCTTGCACCTTACTAGAAGGCATCGAAACGCCCAACAAAAGGTAAAGTTGTGGATAAAATATATGGAGACAGTTACCATTGTGCATAGAAAAGCTTTGCCAAGGGTGGACTTGCAGAGAAAAATTCTACATAGAGTTTGCAGCTCAGCTGGGTTCCAATATTGTGAAAATGATCTTGTTATGTAATGTTTTCGTGATGTGAAAAGTCTTTGCTTCCTGGATGGTAAACTGGAGATCTTTGAAACATTTCATAGGAGCAAAAGTTAGGAACATTGCATGCGAAACAAATCATTCCTCTTACCTTGTGCCTGCAGAAGCAAAATACAAGCATTGGTTGTTTTCTGCCACAAACATGACTGACCACTGCAAAGTGCAATAGATCAAACTAGAACACGGTTTTATTACTGAACATGGCTCTTAATAGGCCCTCAAGCAAAAAGCAGAGGCATTGCTTAAGAATCGAGTTTCTGTTGGACTCCTCCTACAAGATTGTTTGTGTATCGAGGCCCCCTCTGCAGGGCATCCTGCTGCTAAAACATGTTCTCTGTGGACCACTCTTGTCAAATACCTACTAATGAGAGGGTCAGTGTTGTGTGAGGAGACTCAGATATAAACTATTCCAGTGGTACCTGATGACTCATTTATAATTTTTTGGTCAAGCATGCAAGCACTCTGACGTGTTGTAATCTATCTGTGGGCTTTTAACCACGCCCAACGCACGCCCATCACTATCACTCGTTCGTGGGCTTGCCTTTCAAAAATCCTTTGTTATCATTGGGAAATGCTTTACATTTGTCCCTCCTTGGGGCAGTTTTGCCCCTGTTACATGGATAATTGCACGTTTGCCAATATGTTTATATGCGAGCAAACTTATTTTTCTTTTTGTGTCTCTCCTTCAAGCTCATGCTCCTGGCAGCCATGGTGCTTTGAATCGCTTTCTTATGTCAACTGTTTTACTTTTCATTTTAACTTTTGTGGCAAGAGAAGTCCAGTTAGGAATTTACAACGCTAATAGCTCTATCTCGAACAAAAGCGAGACCCCTTGCATTGTAAATGCTTGTTGTATTTTGGGACCTGACTGGTTTTTAGGTGTGGCCTGGAAACAGCATAAGCTGTCTCAATGTCCTCGTGTATTACAAAAAAGTATAAATAAAATATACAAACGTATAGAAGAACAGACGGGCTTTAGGTCAACCCTGGAGATCCACTGGTCTGTTCAAGTGTCAATCACTTTTTTTACTCCGCCCACAGCAGCATACATCATGGGACAGTGGGTGAGCCCCCTTCAGCCCTTGGCTATCTTGCAATGTCATGAATGGCGCTTTGCCTTCTTTCAGGTGCGCATCTGCCTAAAAACAAGTGCACGTCGAGGCCAGACAAAGTGGGTCAGTGCTTTACTTTGCCAATGTTTTTTCTATTGCTCATACCTTTATTTTTCCAGTCATCGTTCTGTGTTTAAACCCTGTCTTAAGGATGCAGTATTTTTAAATTATAGTATCTTTTCTTTGTTCCCACAAGTCATAGTTCCTCTGATGTCCATTCAAATTAAAAAAGGGCTTCTATACCTGTTCTAAGCACACCACCTGCTTGGATGCATCTGTATTGTTCTAATAAAATTATATGCAATAACTCATTTTTTATTTACGTTTTTTTTTGCAAGCATATGGGGGTAACGGTTTGGTGGCAACAAGTTTAATCTTTGTGTCTTTTTATTTTTGTGGGTTATGCGTGCAACAAATTATTTAAAAAACATAATAATCCTTGCAGGATCTAGCAGGACCAGGCATGTAGATTGTGCCAAAGTTTTCCCTTTTTTGCCACTACACAGTGAAGACTTCGCTGGCATCAAATGCCCTTGGTGTCCGGGCACAGTCACCGCCAGACATTTCCGATCCAACTGCCGGGAGAGACACTATCTTCGTCAAACATTCATGAGCACGTTTAAAATCATGAAAAATTCAGGCCAGCTGCAGTAAATTATGAAATATTTACAAAGTTCCTGTTAGCTAATTGCCTACAGAAAGTGGGAGGAGAAAGTCTTCTCAGACGTGGGGCTGTGGGTTAAGAGGAGTGGGAGGGCAGCAAGAAGTAGGGGCTGGATCCCAGCTCTGCTCACATCAGCAGCCATGTGTGCCCTGTGGCAGAGCCGGGGGTATATGATGCCATTGTCTCTTCTGCAAGTAGACTGATGCTAGAGAAGTCTTTCTGTAACCTGCAGGTCAGAGGCTTGAGTCACGGCTGGGCTGATTCAGACCTTCATCCTACTGTGGCAAGTAACATTAGTACTATGAAAATGGACAATAAGAACACTGGGTCCTTCGTTACAAGTATCACAGAATGGGGTGCAGTGTTACCGGGTGCCGCAATCTGTGATCCCAGCTGGTATGTCCACACCTTATTCCGAAGGTTACAAGGTTTTCCTCAGTTTGGGCAATAACTCCCTGATGCTGTTAATACAGAGTCCCTTTCTTGAAGGTTTTCCCAATTCCAGCTTAAAAAAACGCTGATATTCTTCTACTTTGAGAAGGAAGAAAGTGTCAACGGGAGGGCGCAATAGGACAATTTTAGGGGCAGATTGACACTTTTTAATGCAAACCTGCGTTAGAGCAGGTTTGCGTCAAAAAGTATAGTGCTGGCTAGGGCCATTCTATGATGCCGGCTGGGTGCCATATTTATGGAATGGCGCTAAGGCCCTGTCAGCGTCCTTGAAAAGGACGCTAATAGGGCCGGGGAGGCATAGGGGGAACTGGGGTTTGTGCGCCAGATTATGGTGCTACACTGTTTAGAGGCAAAAAAATTGCTTCTAAGCTGTGTAGCACTATTTTCTGGTGCAGAACCCCCATGGACATGGCTCCTGTCTTTGTAAAGACAGGAGCCATGCCCACCACCCCAATGGCTATGCCCAGGGGACGAATGTCCATTGGGGCCAGCGCAGTGCAGGGGACCCCAAGTCAGGGAGAAAAAAAAAACTCACCCGGACTTACCTCGGATGGGTCCCCCATCCTTAGGTGACCACCTGGTGTGGATGGGGATGTGCCTGGGACCAGGGAAGGGCACCTGTGGGCAATTTCCATGGTCTCCAACCATGGAAATCTGCCTACAGGTCCCCTATGCCTGCCCATACCCAGGCCTTAAATAATGGCGCTAAGCAAGATTAGCACCATTATTTAAGGCCCCCATCCCACTGTGCTGGATTTTACATGGGGGGATAAATATGGCGCAAAGGCCATATCATTCTTTTCTGGACGGGGACGCCTACCTTGCATCTCATTGACGAAAACGACGTAAACTCCATAACTCAAAGTGTCCAGCGCCAAAGTATAAATATAGAGTTAGGTTTGCGCTGAATTAGCGTAAAAAAATGACATTAATTCAGCGCAGTATGAATATTGGCCTTAGAGCGCAGAGGGTGGGTTTGAAGCATTTCTGGATGGGTAGCCAGTGCGGTTCCATGAGGTGGGGTGTGATGTGTGCAGTTCCGGAGATGTCTAGGATGAGTCTGGCATCCGAAAATACATTGATTCCTTACATCCTGCAAACACCGTTTAAGACAAAGCTGGATAGCCTGCTGTGGAAGGTAGGTCTTGGTCGATGCTCCCTTTTCTCCTGAGAATTACCATTCAGAGGGAAGGTTGTCGTGCACGACCACACCTGCACAGAGCGTGTGTGCTACTACCAAAATGTTTTCACTTTTTCTGATGAGTTTTGTCAATGCCTTGGAGGGCCTCAGACCTTGGCCTAGAGAACAGCAAGCAGTTCAAGAAGCCCACTGAGGGTCTCTGTGTATGTCTGTGGACAATGGGTAATGGAGGTTAATGACTGGATTTGGAAGAATAGTGGTATGACACATGAGCAGCTGTAACTGTCTACGCGAAAGTGGTGTTTGACAGATGCTGAGATGTTTATTTTACAGGTAGATCCAGGGTGAGTTACCAGAAACAGGCAAGTATGGCCGTATATTGAATTCCTACCTCTACATAGTCAGTGATAGAGAAGGGGAGATATAGAAAAGTAAGAAAAGGGATCTAAATCCTGATGAAGGCCAATGACCCAGAGTGACGATAGGAAGGCCGAAACATGTTTATTACAGCAGAAAGTGGGACAGAGCACTAATTACCCAGGTGTACCCTAAATGATAGTTTTTAACATGTCTAAGGGTGGGGCCAGAATAAATATGGGAGAGTACCCTCTTAGGCAGTTTAGGTTCATTCTGCAGAGTGGATCCATTGTAAGACTGGGGTAATGACTCCATATAATACACTTTGCTCCATCCTGAGCGTTGGTCTGCTCCAGAGTGTTGTAGCATGCCCTGTGATGACGCATGCCACTATGTAGTGGAAGAAGGCAATTTTAAACAAGAATTTGCAATGCAATGGGTCTCGTGTTTGCTCAAGTTAGAGCTGTTAACGTTGTAAATTCCTAACTGGACTTTTCTTAGCCCTTAATTTGAAAATGAAAAGCAAAACAGTTGACATAAGCGAGCCGATTCAATGCACCATGGCTGCCATGAGCATGATGGAGAGACACAAAACGAAAAAGAAGTTCACTCGCAGCCAACTGTATTGGCAATAGTGCAATTATCTATGTAACAGGGGCAGTGTCCAAGGCGGTTACCAGAGCGCTCCAAGGAGGGACAAATGTAAAGCATTTACCAATGATGACAAAGGATTTTTGAAAGACAAGCTCACAAACGAGTGATAGTGATGGGCGTGCGGTGGGCGTGGTTAAAAGCCCACAGATAGATTACAACACGCCAGAGCGCTTGTGCGCTCGACCTAAAAAACACTTGGGGTTCCCTAGTGAGAGGGGGTTGATTTTGTTTTTGATTTGTTCTCCTCTTTCCCTTTCTTGTGGGTGTTTGGATACTCATCTGGGGGGACAAGGGAGGAGCAGTACCTCTCGCCCCTTTCTTTTTGTGAGTCACGTATGCTTCTGAACTGCGATACTGAGACCGGAACTGGCCTAGCAAAGAGTGCCAGAGATTTGCCCTTTCCCTGAGTCCTCTGTAAACTGTAAGATTTTCATTTTTAAATTCTCTCTTTAAATTACCTTCTGGGCTTGAGACACTAAAACGGTCGGGCCGGGTGCATTTAGATCACTACAAGAAATTTAACAATAATGTGATCATGCAAGGACTTGGTGATGCAGTTCCCTGGATAAAGCTCGCGGATCTGCTGCTCGGAGTGACTGAATTTTAAATATCGCCATCTGACTGCCCATCATATAGTACCTGTACTATGATATGCTAATTAATTTCTGAGATATAAAGATACATGCCTGGCACGTCAGACATATTGAGAGGAAGTAATCCCAAGCTCCTTTTGTTGTTGTTATAAGTTTGCTTTTATTCGGGAGCAAGCTGAGCGCAAACTAACAAACATCCTTCGGCTTCTTTCTGCACAAACTAATATGTCCTCGCGACATCCTAACATTTATGCTGTACCCTTCCCCGACCTTTATACGGTTCCCACCCCCTCATTAACATCTTCCTCTTAACCTCAATATGGCCACTTCTATTGTATATCTTGCTCAGGGCCCGCTGGCCTTTCTCCTGCCGCTGCGGCTTTTCCGCCACACTGGCTTGCATCCCCGTCGACCAAGCTGGACCACTCTTCCCTTCCTCAGTCTCTCCTTGCTTTCCACTGTTCTGTTCCCTGTTACCCCTAATCCTGCCCTTAGTGCTTCTCAAACCACTCACTCCCTACAGCTTCCCCCTTTTTCCTTCTTTCCAGCTTCCCCTTAATCCCACATTCCTTGCACTTCCCAGCTTGCCACCAAAACAGCATCTTGTACTAGGGAGGGTTTATTTTTATTTTATTTTTGCAATTTTATATAGAGTGGATATGGCCTGAAGGCATCAGAGCGCTTTACAACACACATGATACAGGGTTACAGCAAGTTGCATTCTAAGTAGTTAAGCTCAGACGCTTACATCAGTGTATGTATACAGAAGTTACTACAAGAGACAGTTACAACATTAGGTCAAAGGACATGAACAGTGCAATGAAGGCAGATCAGGGCGCAGTGGAGAAAGTAAATAAGTCTGGTCGAGGCTGAATTAACCAAGACGTCTGTCAAACAGGAGGAGTTTGAGGTTCTTTTTGAAGGTTGCTAGGCAGGTGGATAGGTGGAGTGAGGGAGGAGTTGGTGGGCTCAGCAGAACTGGCAGCAACTGCTCCCTTTTCCTGTGCCAGCAACTCTCCTCCCAAATTCACCCTGGGCAGAGAGAAAACATAAGCCATTCTTGACTGTTTGTCCAAAATCACTTAAAGTTTGGGACTTGTAGTTTTAGTTTTATTCTCATAGGCATGCAAGTAAACATCACAACATTCATGCTGCTGTTTGATAAAAAACAGTTTATCGAACTGCTTGATAGTGTGACATTTTAGATGATGCCTGTTGGCAGCTTGGCAACCTACACCTCTGCTGCCCATAGTACGTACATGTTTTGTGATAGAGGCTTGAAGTAGCAACTTGGTTCTGGCTTTACCTACTTTCTGGGGTTGCTTTGCTGCAGTTTATATGGCACCCGTGTTGAGTGAGGGAGCTTTGCATGGCGTTTGCCCCGGTCCATCTCTTTTGTGACCGCGGCTTGCATTGCGGCTTGCTCCCAGTGCTCTACCTATTCGAGAGGGATGCTCCCACAGCTGCTGAGAATAAGTTTCATGTTTTTGCAGAGCTCCTGCCAACCTTGTACCTAATTTATGAATAAGACTTTTACTGCAAAACTCAACATCTGTGTGATAGAGGTTTCCAATGCTGCTTCTCGTGCTGCTCTTCCTATGGTGCATGAGGGAGGCGTTCACAACTGATTCCTGTTGGTATCTGATGTTTGTGACGTTGGTTTTCAAAACTCTAGTCCATACTGTGCCTTTCCTGCCTGTACATGAGGAAGGCTGAGCTGTACATGTGCCGACGCATTTTTCATCCTTCGCAGGACTAGAACGCTTCACCGAGGCCGATAGAAATGTTGACCCATTGAAGAGTGTGGTTAACGATAAACATCAGCAAATTACTTCAATATACCAATTAACAAGTTAGACATCATCACCTGAATTTACCACACAAAAAAGAAAACTCCAATCAATAAAAGTTCAAAATTGTATTTTTCATAATCACAAATCCAAAGTCACGTAAAGAGTGTGCAGAACTAAATTAAAGAGATAAGTGAAGACCATTGGCTGACCAAATCTCTAAAACAAATTTAATCTAGTCCACATCAACACACTTAGTCATTCAAGGAAAACAACACATATTAATAAGATAAGTACTTCAGCATCAATAACACAATTCAATTCACACAGTGAATTAATTAATCAAGTTAAAATGCAGAGAATTATGATCAAGAATTTTGGTTATAAGTTCTACCTGCAACTATCCAAATCAGGACATGCATGTTTGGGAACGGACTAAGATATGTGGACAAAATACAAAACAACAAAGGCAAAAATAATTTAGTAAACAATCTAACTCTGGCAAAATTCTAACTAAGAAAAATACAAATATGCAAGTGATAGCAAGCTAACTTCTGAACAAACGGATTAAGAGGACAAAATAACATTGCATCAAAATATACCTCTTCTTGGGACAGCAGACAATATCAGTTTTCTTCGACAAACCAGTCATCAAGATTCACTGGAAACAGCATAAGTGCAGAACACGAGCTGCACATGAAATCAGGAAAAGTCTGCAGGACAAGTTAATAGCAAGCAGTTCAGAAAAGGTCTCAGTAAAGCCTGCCTTCAGTATGGAATCAGGAAAAGGTCTCTTTAACATAAGGAATCAAGAAAAGGTCTGCTTCAAACTTAGTCAGTGTAGGAGGCTGGACTGGCTTGTAGTGAGTACCAAGGGGTACTTACACCTTGCACCAGGCCCAGTTATCCCTTATTAGTGTATAGGGTGTCTAGCAGCTTAGGCTGATAGATAATGGTAGCTTAGCAGAGCAGCTTAGGCTGAACTAGGAGACGAGTGAAGCTCCTACAGTACCACTAGTGTCATATGCACAATATCATAAGAAAACACAATACACAGATATACTAAAAATAAAGGTACTTTATTTTTATGACAACATGCCAAAAGTATCTCAGTGAGTACCCTCAGTATGAGGATAGCAAATATACACAAGATATATGTACACAATACCAAAAATATGCAGTATAGTCTTAGAAAACAGTGCAAACAATGTATAGTTACAATAGGATGCAATGGGGACACATAGGGATAGGGGCAACACAAACCATATACTCCAAAAGTGGAATGCGAACCACGAATGGACCCCAAACCTATGTGACCTTGTAGAGGGTCGCTGGGACTGTAAGAAAACAGTTAGGGTTAGAAAAATAGCCCACCCCAAGACCCTGAAAAGTGAGTGCAAAGTGCACTAAAGTTCCCCAAAGGACATAGAAGTTGTGATAGGGGAATTCTGCAGGAAAGACACAAATCAGCAATGCAACAACAATGGATTTCCAAACGAGGGTACCTGTGGAACAAGGGGACCAAGTCCAAAAGTCACAAGCAAGTCGGAGATGGGCAGATGCCCAGGAAATGCCAGCTGTGGGTGCAAAGAAGCCGCTACTCGACAGTAGAAGCTGAAGATTCTGCAGGAACGACAAGGGCTAGGACCTTCCCCTTTGGAGGACGGATCCCTCACGCCGTGGAGAGTCGTGCAGAAGTGTTTTCCTGAAGAAAGACCACAAACAAGCATTGCTAGCTGCAAGTCGTGCGGTTAGGCTTTTTGGATGCTGCTGTAGCCCAGGAGGGACCAGGATGTCGCCAATTGCATCTGGGGACAGAGGGGGCGTCGAGCAAGACAAGGAGCCCTCTCAGAAGCAGGCAGCACCCGCAGAAGTGCCGGAACAGGCACTACAAAGTGGAGTGAAACGGTGCTCACCCGAAGTCGCACAAAGGAGTCCCACGTCGCCGGAGGACAACTTAGAAGGTCGTGCAATGCAGGTTAGAGTGCCGTGGACCCAGGCTTGGCTGTGCACAAAGGATTTCCGCCGGAAGTGCACAGAGGCCGGAGTAGCTGCAAAAGTCGCGGTTCCCAGCAATGCAGTCTGGCGTGGGGAGGCAAGGACTTACCTCCACCAAACTTGGACTGAAGAGTCACTGGACTGTGGGAGTCACTTGGACAGAGTTGCTGGATTCAAGGGACCTCGCTCGTCGTGCTGAGAGGAGACCAAGGGTACCGGTGGTGCAGTTCTTTGGTGCCTGCGGTTGCAGGGGGACGATTCCGTCGACCCACGGGAGATTTCTTTGGAGCTTCTAGTGCAGAGAGGAGGCAGACTACCCCCACAGCGTGCACCACCAGGAAAGCAGTCGAGAAGGCGGCAGGATCAGCGTTACAGAGTTGCAGTAGTCGTCTTCGCTACTTTGTTGCAGTTTTGCAGGCTTCCAGCGCGGTCAGCAGTCGATTCCTTGGCAGAAGGTGAAGAGAGAGATGCAGAGGAACTCGGATGAGCTCTTGCATTCGTTATCTAAGGAATCCCCAAAGACAGAGACCCTAAATAGCCAGAAAAGAGGGTTTGGCTACTTAGGAGAGAGGATAGGCTAGCAACACCTGAAGGAGCCTATTAGAAGAAGTCTCTGACGTCACCTGCTGGCACTGGACACTCAGAGCAGTCCAGTGTGCCAGCAGCACCTCTGTTTCCAAGATGGCAGAGGTCTGGAGCACACTGGAGGAGCTCTGGGCACCTCCCAGGGGAGGTGCAGATCAGGGGAGTGGTCACTCCCCTTTCCTTTGTCCAGTTTCGCGCCAGAGCAGGGCTGAGGGGTCCCTGAACCGGTGTAGACTGGCTTATGCAGAAATGGGCACCATCTGTGCCCATGAAAGCATTTCCAGAGGCTGGGGGAGGCTACTCCTCCCCTGCCTTCACCCCATTTTCCAAAGGGAGAGGGTGTAACACCCTCTCTCTGAGGAACTCCTTTGTTCTGCCTTCCTGGGCCACGCCTGGCTGGACCCCACTAGGGCAGAAACCTGTCTGAGGGGTTGGCAGCAGCAGCAGCTGCAGTGAAACCCCGGGAAAGGCAGTTTGGCAGTGCCAGGGTCTGTGCTAGAGACCCGTGGGATCATGGGATTGCACCAACAATGCCAGGATGGCATAGAGGGGGCAATTCCATGATCTTAGACATGTTACATGGCCATATTCGGAGTTACCATTGTGAAGCTACACATAGGTAGTGACCTATATGTAGTGCACGCGTGTAATGGTGTCCCCGCACTCACAAAGTCCGGGGAATTGGCCCTGAACAATGTGGGGGCACCTTGGCTAGTGCCAGGGTGCCCACACACTAAGTAACTTAGCACCCAACCTTTACCACCTAAAGGTTAGACATATAGGTGACTTATAAGTTACTTAAGTGCAGTGTAAAATGGCTGTGAAATAACGTGGACGTTATTTCACTCAGGCTGCAGTGGCAGGCCTGTGTAAGAATTGTCAGAGCTCCCTATGGGTGGCAAAAGAAATGCTGCAGCCCATAGGGATCTCCTGGAACCCCAATACCCTGGGTACCTCAGTACCATATACTAGGGAATTATAAGGGTGTTCCAGTATGCCAATGTAAATTGGTGAAATTGGTCACTAGCCTGTTAGTGACAATTTGTACAGAGAGAGCATAACCACTGAGGTTCTGATTACCAGAGCCTCAGTGAGACAGTTAGGCACCACACAGGGAACACATACATATAGGCCACAAACTTATGAGCACTGGGGTCCTGGCTAGCAGGGTCCCAGTGACACATAACAAACATACTGAAAACATAGGGTTTTCACTATGAGCACTGGGCCCTGGCTAGCAGGATCCCAGTGAGACAGTGAAAACACCCTGACATACACTCACAAACAGGCCAAAAGTGGGGGTAACAAGGCTAGAAAGAGGCTACTTTCTCACACAACCCCCCACCCCCAAACGAAGGACAATAAGGCTAACCTTGGCCAGTTGAGACTTTATTGTCTAAGTGGTGATAAGTAGAGAGTAGCTCTGCAATAGACTGGTTACTCCCTTTATCATCCACTATATGGTTACTTCCCTGTGGGGATGTAAACCACCCTGTTTGAAGTTTTTTAGCTAAGCAACAATGTGAAGATGTATTTTCAGAGTTTCTATCAGTAAGTTTTAGTTTAGAGCAGTGGGAATTGTCCACTGAACCTATTTGTAGTGATGGAAATGCCAGACAGGGATGCTGTCTCAGAAAAGCCATGGCTGGGCAAAAACTTTGTCCATATGGCTGGAAGAGAGAACAGGGATGCTGTTTCTCTTGAGTTGGAGCAGGGCAGGGATGCTGTCCTATGAGCTCCACACTAGGGCAGGGATGCTGTCCTAAGTGTTGTGAGGCAGTGCAGAGTTTCTGCACTAAAGTTTCTCTGGGAGGGTTGGAGGGATGCTCCATGTTAACTAAAATGGTGCTCTTTTTCTCACCAATGCTAGTTATCCCACAGAGAGGTACTTCTACCTCAGGGAGTACAGCTTTGCCAGCTGATGCTTCCCTTGGAACAGGTGCCACCCCAGGAGAGGTTTCTCCCACCACAGGAATGGTATCCTGAATGGCAGGGTGGTTAGGGGATACTGTGATACCCTTTATACCTGTTGATGGAGAGGGATCCTGAGTTTTCAGGCCTTCTCTCCTTTGCTTTTTCATTTCAGTAGAAATGAGAGGGAACAATTCCTCTGGGATGCCCAGCATGGCTGCATGGGCATACAACTCTACATCAGCCCAACCTGAGGCCTCTAGGTCATTACCTAAGAGACAGTCTACAGGTAAGCTAGGTGATACCACCACCTGCTTAGGGCCAGTAACTCCACCCCAACTAAACTGAATTATAGCTAAGGGAAGAAACTTAGTGGAGTTATGGACATCAATAATTTTATACTGTTGTCCAATGATGTGTTGTTCAGGAGCCACTAGGTTTTCAGTCACCAAAGTGATACTGGCACCTGTGTCCCTGTAGGCCAAGGCCTCAACACCATTTATTGAAACTGTCTGCCTGTACTTATCCATTGTAAGGGGACAAGCAGCCAGTGTGGCAAGGCCAATGCCACAAGGTGTGACAGAAACTGTCTTGGGACTGACTACCCCAGTTTCTATTATGGACCCATAAGTGAACCCAACTACACCCTTAACTTGACTGTTGCCAGCAGTCCCACCACTAGTACCACTACTGCTAGGGGCACTAGAGCTTGATGTATTAGTGGTGGTAGGCTCAGGGGGTTTACCTGGACAGGACTTATCCCCTGGCCTATGGCCTCTGTTTTTACACACAAAGCACCAAGGCTTTTTAATGTGTGTAGGTTGAGAAGAAGAGGAAGAATTTGTTTTATCCCCACCCTCTGAAGAGTGTTTAAGATTTGAAGTCAGATCTTTGGTTTTACCCTTATCCCCATGCTTATCTTGAGATTTTTCACCATCTTTCTTCTTGCCATCCTTGTCACCACCTGTATGAACTTTTCTGTTCACCCTTGTTCTGACCCATTTGTCTGCCTTCTTTCCCAATTCTTGGGGAGAGGTCAGATCTGAGTCCACTAGATACTGGTGCAACAAATCAGACACACAATTATTAAGTATATGCTCTCTCAGGATTATGTTATATAGGCTTTCATAGTCAGTCACTTTACTGCCATGTAACCACCCCTCCAAGGCCTTCACTGAATGGTCAACAAAGTCTACCCAGTCTTGTGAAGACTCCTTTTTGGTTTCTCTGAACTTCATCCTGTACTGTTCAGTGGTTAAGCCATAACCATCCAGGAGTGCATTCTTAAGAACTTTGTAATCATTGGCTTCACTTTCTTTCACAGTATGGAACCTATCCCTACCCTTTCCACTAAATGATAGCCATAGGATAGCAGCCCACTGCCTTTGAGGGACATCCTGTACAGCACAGGCCCTCTCAAGTGCAGCAAACCACTTGTTAATGTCATCCCCCTCCTTATAAGGGGGAACTATCTTGTACAGATTCCTAGAATCATGCTCTTTTGCAGGATGACTATTGGGAATACTGCTGCTGCCACCATGGGTTTCTAAACCCAACTTCTGTCTTTCTTTCTCTAGTTCTAAGGACTGTCTATCCAAATCCAGCTGTTGCTTCTTGAGCTTCAGTCTGGTTTGTTCCACTCTCAATCTATTGAGCTCCCTTTAAAACAATCTGTCATCAGGGTAGGTGGGAGGGACATGTCTAGAAACAGAAGTATGATGAGAAAGGACAGAAGGAGACCTGTCCCTAACAGAAGGCACCCTAACAGCTTGGCTCACAGAAACAGCACTTCTACTATGATGAGAAGGAATACTCTTACTGTGATGTGAGACCACACTATCTGTATGATTTGACTCAACATCAGTTCCAACTATGCTAGGTTGTCTGCTAGGGGGCAGGCTTGGAAGTTTCCCTCCCACTTCTTTAGCTAGGGGAGCCCCAGAGTCAGAGTGGGAACCATCAGCTAACTTTTCAACAGGAGTGCCAGCTGTGGCCTGATCCTGTTCAACAAGCATATTCACTAACAGTTCTCTAGAAGGATTCTTCCTTACACTTAAACCTCTTTCTATGCAGAGACTCCTTGCTTCTTTCCAGCTAAGGTTATCATAAGCAAGTTTGGACAGATCAACAGTTTGGCCTGTACCAGACATTTTAGACAGTGTTTAAGTGATAGAAAAAAAGGAAGAAAACGTTTTTCAGAACTTTTGGAAAGACAGAAAAAAAACTTTTAAAACTTTTTAAGAACTTTTTAGAAAGTTTAGAGGTACTTTTCAGCACTTTAGAAAAGAAGTGAGAAAAGAAATGCAAAACTTTTTGGTTAGGTGTACATACACTGAACTTGTTTTGTATATTTTTCTCTTATGAAAAGTACAATGACAAAAGTGGTAAGTAGTTACAGAGCACTTATCCCACCACTGCACAACCAATGTAGGAGGCTGGACTGGCTTGTAGTGAGTACCAAGGGGTACTTACACCTTGCACCAGGCCCAGTTATCCCTTATTAGTGTATAGGGTGTCTAGCAGCTTAGGCTGATAGATAATGGTAGCTTAGCAGAGCAGCTTAGGCTGAACTAGGAGACGAGTGAAGCTCCTACAGTACCACTAGTGTCATATGCACAATATCATAAGAAAACACAATACACAGATATACTAAAAATAAAGGTACTTTATTTTTATGACAATATGCCAAAAGTATCTCAGTGAGTACCCTCAGTATGAGGATAGCAAATATACACAAGATATATGTACACAATACCAAAAATATGCAGTATAGTCTTAGAAAACAGTGCAAACAATGTATAGTTACAGTAGGATGCAATGGGGACACATAGGGATAGGGGCAACACAAACCATATACTCCAAAAGTGGAATGCGAACCACGAATGGACCCCAAACCTATGTGACCTTGTAGAGGGTCGCTGGGACTGTAAGAAAACAGTTAGGGTTAGAAAAATAGCCCACCCCAAGACCCTGAAAAGTGAGTGCAAAGTGCACTAAAGTTCCCCAAAGGACATAGAAGTCGTGATAGGGGAATTCTGCAGGAAAGACACAAATCAGCAATGCAACAACGTTGGATTTCCAAACTAGGGTACCTGTGGAACAAGGGGACCAAGTCCAAAAGTCACAAGCAAGTCGGAGATGGGCAGATGCCCAGGAAATGCCAGCTGTGGGTGCAAAGAAGCTGCTACTGGACAGTAGAAGCTGAAGATTCTGCAGGAACGACAAGGGCTAGGAACTTCCCCTTTGGAGGACGGATCCCACACGCCGTGGAGAGTCGTGCAAAAGTGTTTTCCTGAAGAAAGATCGCAAACAAGCCTTGCTAGCTGCAAGTCGTGCGGTTAGGGTTTTTGGATGCTGCTGTGGCCCAGGAGGGACCAGGATGTCGCCAATTGTGTCTGGGGACAGAGGGGGCGTCGAGCAAGACAAGGAGCCCTCTCAGAAGCAGGCAGCACCTGCAGAAGTGCCGGAACAGGCACTACGAAGTGGAGTGAAATGGTGCTCACCCGAAGTCGCACAAAGGAGTCCCACGTCGCCGGAGGACAATTTAGAAGGTCGTGCAATGCAGGTTAGAGTGCCGTGGACCCAGGCTTGGCTGTGCACAAATGATTTCTGCCAGAAGTGCACAGAGGCCGGAGTAGCTGCAAAAGTCGCGGTTCCCAGCAATGCAGTCTGGCGTGGGGAGGCAAGGACTTACCTCCACCAAACTTGGACTGAAGAGTCACTGGACTGTGTGAGTCACTTGGACAGAGTTGCTGGATTCAAGGGACCTCGCTCGTCGTGCTGAGAGGAGACCCAGGGTGCCGGTTATGCAGTTCTTTGGTGCCTGCGGTTGCAGGGGGATGATTCCGTCGACCCACGGGAGATTTCTTCGGAGCTTCTAGTGCAGAGAGGAGGCAGACTACCCCCACAGCGTGCACCACCAGGAAATCAGTCGAGAAGGCGGCAGGATCAGCATTACAGAGTTTCAGTAGTCGTCTTTGCTACTTTGTTGCAGTTTTGCAGGCTTCCAGCGCGGTCAGCAGTCGATTCCTTGGCAGAAGGTGAAGAGAGAGATGCAGAGGAACTCGGATGAGCTCTTGCATTCGTTATCTAAGGAATCCCCAAAGACAGAGACCCTAAATAGCCAGAAAAGAGGGTTTAGCTACTTAGGAGAGAGGATAGGCTAGCAACACCTGAAGGAGCCTATCAGAAGGAGTCTCTGACGTCACCTGCTGGCACTGGCCACTCAGAGCAGTCCAGTGTGCCAGCAGCACCTCTGTTTCCAAGATGGCAGAGGTCTGGAGCACACTGGAGGAGCTCTGGGCACCTCCCAGGGGAGGTGCAGGTCAGGGGAGTGGTCACTCCCCTTTCCTTTGTCCAGTTTCGCGCCAGAGCAGGGCTGAGGGGTCCCTGAACCGGTGTAGACTGGCTTATGCAGAAATGGGCACCATCTGTGCCCATGAAAGCATTTCCAGAGGCTGGGGGAGGCTACTCCTCCCCTGCCTTCACACCGTTTTCCAAAGGGAGAGGGTGTAACACCCTCTCTCTGAGGAAGTCCTTTGTTCTGCCTTCCTGGGCCAGGCCTGGCTGGACCCCAGGAGGGCAGAAACCTGTCTGAGGGGTTGGCAGCAGCAGCAGCTGCAGTGAAACCCCGGGAAAGGCAGTTTGGCAGTGCCAGGGTCTGTGCTAGAGACCCGTGGGATCATGGGATTGCACCAACAATGCCAGGATGGCATAGAGGGGGCAATTCCATGATCTTAGACATGTTACATGGCCATATTCGGAGTTACCATTGTGAAGCTACACATAGGTAGTAACCTATATGTAGTGCACGCGTGTAATGGTGTCCCCGCACTCACAAAGTCCAGGGAATTGGCCCTGAACAATGTGGGGGCACCTTGGCTAGTGCCAGGGTGCCCACACACTAAGTAACTTAGCACCCAACCTTTACCAGGTAAAGGTTAGACATATAGGTGACTTATAAGTTACTTAAGTGCAGTGTAAAATGGCTGTGAAATAACGTGGATGTTATTTCACTCAGGCTGCAGTGGCAGGCCTGTGTAAGAATTGTCAGAGCTCCCTATGGGTGGCAAAAGAAATGCTGCAGCCCATAGGGATCTCCTGGAACCCCAATACCCTGGGTACCTCAGTACCATATACTAGGGAATTATAAGGGTGTTCCAGTATGCGAATGTAAATTGGTGAAATTGGTCACTAGCCTGTTAGTGACAATTTGTACAGAGAGAGCATAACCACTGAGGTTCTGATTAGCAGAGCCTCAGTGAGACAGTTAGGCACCACAAAGGGAACACATTCATATAGGCCACAAACTTATGAGCACTGGGGTCCTGGCTAGCAGGGTCCCAGTGACACATAACAAACATACTGAAAACATAGGGTTTTCACTATGAGCACTGGGCCCTGGCTAGCAGGATCCCAGTGAGACAGTGAAAACACCCTGACATACACTCACAAACAGGCCAAAAGTGGGAGTAACAAGGCTAGAAAGAGGCTACTTTCTCACAGTCAGTCCATCCCTAATCAAAGTCATCTCTTCCATTTGATTGGACAGTCTTATGAGATCATTTCCCACAAATGGGCAAAGTCCAATGAGAATCTCAGCACAAATCCAAATTGAAACATCCACACATATTCTCATGACATAGTGAGAAGACTTCTCTCCTTTCCGTGTGACTCTGGCAATATAACGATTTTGTACATCATTTGTTGCTCAAGAGATGACTTTTGGATCCAAATCTAAACTGAGGTTCTAGGATCTTACCTGTAGTAGGTATGAGTCTGAGGGGCCTGCACGGCCAAGCTTTTTCTGTAAGGCACAACAGGTCTTCCATTTTTTTTAGTAAAACACCCGATTTCAGGGAGGTCTGTCTTAAGGGTAAAAGTAATAGGGATGATGGATCCAAGGAGATGTAGCACGCAAAGTGTAGTGTATTCATTGGAGAGCCAAACTAAACTGCGAGTAGAGGGGCATTCAAAAATAGGTCATTGGTGAGGGAGTGTAAAGATATGACGCGTCAGTGGTCCAGGGCTAGGATAACTCACCTGCTATAGTTTCTGCAGTACAGTTTATTTTACTGATGAAAAAGGATGTTAAATTACCTGAGAAGGTCTGTAGCGGAGAAAGAGAAGGTCAGTGTGGAGGTATCAGTCAGTACTGCAGCTATTTTACATTGTTTTGTGACAGTATTACTATGTTATTTTGTACTTTTTACACAGATTAATACTTCCACTCTCTGTCAGTGCTTAATTTGTGCTTGTTGTTTCCGGTGCTGAGCACCGGCAATTATTTTTGAGGGCCGGGGCTTATTCTTCTGCCTCAAGCATTTGCTCTGAGCAAAAGACAAATATGAGAAAGACGGAGGAAGTGAAAAACGAAAAAGCGTCACAAAGGGAGAAAGCAGAAAGCTGCAACAGTGAGCTGAAGGGGCAAGGAGTGGCTGTAAATGGATTGAAGAGGCCTGAGATGGCTTCAGGTTTACGCCGCGTCAGTATTCCGCGTTCCCACATTTAATTGCAGCAGTATTTAGGAGAAGGTCTTTGAGCACCGGCACATTTTTATTTACAAATTAAGCACTGCTCTCTGGGTAAAGGTTTTACCCCAGTAGTACTGGTTTAACATTCAAATACAGAAATAAGCAACAAAAGGGGAGCAGCTAACCTTTGCAAAGGGCCCACCTCTGTGCAGCAACTCATGGTGCCACGTTTTCACTAAATTTGATCCTTTTGCGCTAGAAATATTTTTTCTGTTTGTTAAAATTTGCAGATAATGCAACTGATGATGGCTTATGTGATAAGTACAGCAAATCTATATCTAGGGAGAAAACACTGGCCCCAAATTCGCATAATTCCAGTGGCTCTGACTATAGGACAGAAATCAAATGTAATGATTTTGTTCTATGAGATGCTTAATCCTTTTACTGATTACAGGGGCACCTCCTCCATAATGGCGAAGAAGCGTCGCCCCCCTGGCTCAGAGCCAGCAGTTATAAAATAAAACGATATTTAATTATCATTTTCTTGTTCGGCTGCTGCCTCTGAGCCAGCATGTGCAGGGAGGGGCGGGGCTGGTCCATGGGAAGGGGGAGGCGGGGGAGTGGAGTCAGTGCACTAAGTGAGCATGTCAGTTTAGCCACCAAACTGACATGCGCATTTAGGTCTTTCCAACCAGGCTGTGTTACACAGCCAGGTTGGAGAAACTGCACAGACCCCAGTGCACTATGTGGGCTGCAGAGCAAGATGCTCAGACCAATCCTGATGCAGCTCTCATGCTAGGTTTAGCATAAGAGCAACGCCAGGATTGCTGAGGAGGCTGTGCTGGTGTCCCAGGGACTGCAAGGTAATTTAAAAAAAATGATTACTATCTATTTCCCCCACCACCCTACCACCCTTCATTTGAAATTTGCGCGCCTCCGTTATGACCAGAACATCTGCTTTTTCGTCTTGTTGTGCATGATCACACTTCGAATCTCAAAAAACGTAATGAGCTCCAGAAAAAAATGTCTTTGTTTATTTGACATCCCCAGCAAAAGCCATGGTGCAAGTGGTCTGATGGGAAGGCAGAACTCAGGCAATTTGTCTCAGTTCACACAGGCGGGGGCTCTTAATTACCGCGGCTTCTTGGCTGCCACATCTGGGGCGAAAACGCGATCAAGATGTTCGCAAGGCCGGAAATTTAAGTGGATAAAAAATGAGAATATTCCGTGCGGAAGGGCTGCCAGGCCTGTCGGTTCGCGCTGCCACCTGTTTCTGGTCCCGCTTCTTTTTGGGATGTACACGGACCAGTCGTTTCAGAAGCATAGATAGCGCCTCGTGGTTCCATTCTAGGCGTCAAAGCAGTCGCCACGTTGTGGGCTGCACAGGGCAGCGGGAACAGAGAGGATTGGACAGAATGACACTGATGTCAGCATTCATGGTTCCCGGACACTGGCTCATCGCTCTGTCAATCAACACAGGGGGGGGTATTAATGCCCCCATTGGCTTACATAACGCCAGCAGCCACGAGGCAGTTGTTACTGATTGGAAAACTAAATGAAACTGGCCCCTGCCCTGGTCCCTCCATCAGACAAACCTTGCAGTGTTACACTCGGCACCAGATGAAGATTAATGGGGAGATCTGTGCTGAGGAGGCGGCGCAGACAGGGGAGGAGAGAGGATGCTCTGACATTTCACTCACTTTAAATTGAGTAGAGTTTTTTTCCAAGCTGAAGGCTTGGGCAGGTGCCAAACTATGTTGCAGAGTGGTGGGCTGAGTGAGTGTGA
Source organism: Pleurodeles waltl (assembly GCF_031143425.1). Lineage (NCBI taxonomy): Eukaryota > Metazoa > Chordata > Amphibia > Caudata > Salamandridae > Pleurodeles > Pleurodeles waltl. Next base: position 56,855,210 of record NC_090438.1, read on the forward strand.
GGCACAGCAGGTAGGTTAGAGAAAAAACCGAGTGAAAGAAAAGGTGAAAAATGTTGCAGTGTGTGTGTGTGTGTGTGTGCGTGTGAGTTGTGTAGCTCGGCTGAGAGGATATGTGAAGACATAGTGAGTGATATCGTGAGCAGATGAATGAGTGGGCAGTATATAAATGGATAAATGAGCACTTGGGTGAGTAAATGAGTGATTTAGGGGTGAATAAGTGTGCAGGGGAATGTGTATGAGTGACTGATTGGCTGACAAACCATTTCCCATTAGCTCTAGGCACAATTGTGCTTCGAGGAAATGTAAAATGATCATCTGAGTGATGACAAATCTCAGGGACCCCAAGTCTCACTTGACACTGTTTGAAGGGGTGCTTGTGTCAGTTTCAATTTCTAGCGCCTCGAGCTGGGCGCTCAGCAATCACGAAGCTGTAAACATCGAGGTCCCTGGTCATGTAACCATTTACATACTCAGCATGCCATCTTCAGTCAAATTCTGTTGGGCCCTGGAAGCCAGTGAGCGACTCCAGGGTCTTTGTGCAATCCACAAAGGAGACCCCCTGATCTACAGGTTTATTGAGGTAGCTGCAGTGCTTAATTTGTAAAATACCAAGTGCCGGTGCACAATGTTTTTCTCAGAAGCCCGCAGCCGGCACTGGCCAATGTTGGGATTGCTGAAACCTAAGGCTGAGTAATGTGGATTCCACCTCATGTCTCTTTCTTCCTCCACCGAACACTCGATGCCCTTTTATTTCACTCTTGCAGGTTCTCTTTCGCCCCCACGATCTCCCTTTGCAGCAGCTTTTTGGTCCACCTCTTCCTGCTCCTTTCCTTCCTTTGGGTTTTTCTCTTTCTTGCTCTGTTTCCAAGTATGTTGAGGAATTTTTTTTAGGTAACCCCGCGGAATCCCATGGAGTGAAACTCTGCGAGTTCTGCCCACCCCTACACTAACGCTCCTATAGGGGTGAGTATGGTCCAGAGCCATGGACCAGTCCCGCCCATAACACCAGGCCAAGAAGAGAGACACAGGGACAGCCACCCAGCATAGCCTCACAATGACCCCGACATAAGGGTGGATTATGATAACTAAGCCACCCCGCACATAAGATATGCCTCTCCACCCAACATTAGAAGGACCTACTGCCACCCAGCACCAGAAGACGTATTCTTTTCTTATGAAAGCAAGAACTCTAACCATCCCTATGAGAGTGCATTGGTGCAACCTGCTCATGAAAGGAGGGAGGAAGGTTTGGCTGTATCATATAAGACTCCATCATTTAGGGCCACTGGCAGGAAGGACCCAAAAGGCTTATGAGGTGGATCCTGTGTCAATTCTTCTGATAGGAAGCTCAGCAGGTATCTCACAGGGGCTTGCAAAGCCTCACAGGCTAGCCTGATGATGCTCACTTACTTAATGGCTGTTCGCCAGGCATGCCCACTATCTGTCCACCATTGCTCATGTGCAGACGAGCAGCAGCATGCTTCCACCAATGTGCACTGGACCTGAGACGGAAATCCCACCCAGGTACCTTGTGTATGGAATTACTTCTTACTTCTCACTCTGGATCTTCTAGACAATGCAAACTACCATGTTTCTTCCATCAGTCCTGGCTCAGTGCCTCTAAGGCCACTAGAGCCAGCCTCCAGGGATCAACATGAACCCCTATGCTGCATATTAATGAATTTATCTAGTGCTTGGATCAGGGGGCGTGTGGCTTAGTTAAGAGTTACAAGAAAGTGATGATGTTGAGTCAGTTGGGAAATTATTGCCAGTGTCTCTGGAGCTAGTGCATGGGCCAGGGTGCACAACATATGTGGAGTTACACAGCAGATGTAAACATTCACTTAATGTGGGCATTCACTTACAGGGCCAGTGCACCATTGAGTAGGGAGGCACAGGTGACCATGGTAACCTCCATCAAACATGCTGTCATCAGCCAACATCAGCCACTGTTTACAAGTGAGCAAGATGTCTAAAAAATGCTGTCTATGTGGAGGCCACGAACACCAGCCTACCACCTTGCGATGACAGATGAGACCAGGGCTGGGGATAGTCTGCCCAAGAACCTTCTCTCAAGCTAGTGCCCTGCAGCACATCAATTCAGAGGTCAGCTTTGTGACCCTGTTCTGAGCAGCCAGTACCTATAACCAGAATCCTGAACCATATGGTCTAAGTCCCCTTTCCAAACTGCTAAAGTGATCTGACTCACCTGCTTTCTGATCAAAACGAAGACGACAAGATCTGCATTGTTTTACTTTTGTGTCCCGTTTTGCATGTTCTTGATAGCTGTAATCAAGGACTAACACCTGTCCCTGATTTATCTCATACTTAATTCATGCACCATCTACTCCTAAATGGCACCCATGTACACAAAGAGTGCTAATAGGTTTATGAAACATACCATCAGTGCTGACACAGCCTGCTTGCTTGACATACAGAAGG